>NC_085863.1:39916381-39961381 GCF_034702125.1 Engraulis encrasicolus
TTGTGAATGGACAACATGAACTCTGGAAATAAACTACTAAAAATATCACACAGCGCACCTTTTTTGTTGCGCTGCTTGTAATTGCGTTTGTCGTTGTTTTACCATCACCATAGCACGATAGATCACATCACAACAATGACGATGGCGGGTAATAGTATTGACGCCTCTCTGGCCAGTTTGAAGAAGGAAAGGCAAATTCTGCACGTTGAGCCCTTCAGCATATTTGTTGCGCTGTTTGTAGTTGTGTAGGCTACGCATACGTACATGTGTCCGCACTTTAAAGGCCAAGGGTCACTCTCTCTCTCTCTCCTCCATCAATACCGGCCACTCTTGGAGATGGGCCATAAACCTTCTTCTCTCTCAATGGCCTTCCTGTTGACCCTAATGATCTGGCCCCATAGCTCCTCTCTCTCTCCTGTCACCCACCATGCTGTTGACCAAATGGCCCTCCAGATGTACGGTTATGTACATTCACCTCCAGTGTCCATTTGTGGTCAGGTACAAGTGATGTATGGTGACTGTGTGTGTGTGTGTGTGTGTGTGTGTGTGTGTGTGTGTGTGTGTGTGTGTGTGTGTGTGTGTGTGTGTGTGTGTGTGTGTGTGTGTGTGTGTGTGTGTGTGTGTGTGTGTGTGTGTGTGTGTGTGCGCGTGCGTGCGTGCGCGTGTGAGAGACTATGTGTATGACTATGTGTGACTGTGTATAGGCCTACATGTGTTTGCGTGGGAGATAGTGAATGATGGCTTCCAACGGCTCATTCATTACCTTGAGAAGAAGGTTTTTGACTTTTTTTGGAAGACCCACTCCAATCTGTTTACTGGAGTAAAGCTTTTCTGTCTAGTTAGTTACATCTGCTGTACAATTATCCAGCTGCTACAACAACAGACTGCACTTAAATGAATAGTCAATCTTCCTGCTGAAAGGCATTGAGTGTAAACGTTTGGCGAATAACGTATTTGCAGTAAAGTGGAAAACAATATTCATGAAGTGCAACGACGTGGACGACAGCTTTGTTTACATTGCACACTAACGGTACAATACAGTACAGATTCTCTGACCCTCCCGGTATTATTTTTAATTCTGTTTGAACTATTTTTCTTTCAGATTTTTTTTTAGTGAAAGGGAAAACACGTGGAATTTCCACTTGACTGCAGTACAGTACCCCTCGATTTCCCGACTACACCCCAGTGTTTCCTGTCCACTTGCTGCTATTGCATGTTGACTTTGAAAGCCTTCCACCGTCCGTATCGCCCACTACCACAGCTCACAGGAGAGAGAGAGGGAGACAAGACCCACGGGCCCTTATGAAGAGGCCGCCTCCTTTTGTCTTTTACATGGGAAAAAGGTGCGGAGCAGTTCTGGGGTCACATTCAAATGCACGCCACAGCATGTGTGTGTGTGTGTGTAAAAGGGGCAGGGACACGGATAGCTTCGACCAGGCCAAGGACATAGTCATCTGAAAGGGCTCCCCCTCTCAATACAGTCAATGTAATGAGGACCCAAATCTGGGCTCCGCCTCTCCCTGGGCCCCAGACAACTGACCCCTTTGTCCCCCCTTTCAGCTTTCCCTGAAAAAGGGGGTTTCTCTTCATGGGGTGTTATCCGTCTACTGTATGGCGGGAAATAGAGAAAGACAGGCTGCTTCGTTCGAGCTTGTGTGTACACAGAACCACAGATGGAAAATACGATGGAGAACAGTACAGTAGCTAGATGGGGCAGGTTTCAAACAACAGGCACACTGTGTTTGTGTGGCCCCACTTTCCAGCAGGTATCGGCAACTCCTGGTCATTGCATATTATATAAAAAACACTGTATTTTATTAATGGCTTAATGTGTCTTTGTGTGCTTGTGTTTGAAAGGGAGTGGCTCTTACTGCTGCGACCACTGCAGGCCTTGGCTTTCAGGAAGGGTGTTCCTCATCTGCCCAGCAGATCCAATAGGCGCAATAGTGAGCCATTTGTCCTTTGTGCTAATGGCGCTGAAACGACACCCTGTCAGAACTGAAAGCAAGTTGTTCGGTAGTGGTGGTGGTGGTGGTAGTGTGTGTGTGTGTGTGTGTGTGTGTGTGTGTGTGTGTGTGTGTGTGTGTGTGTGTGTGAGAGAGAGAGAGAGAGAGAGAGAGAGAGAGAGAGAGAGAGAGAGAGAGAGAGAGAGAGAGTGTGAGAGAGAGAGTGTGTTTGTGTGAATGGATGTCTGCATTAGAGAAGTTTATTTTCTTCTGGGGAGAGCTGCTGCAGTAACGTGTGAGAGTTTTGTACAGTCCTGCTCTCTTTAAGCAAATGTTTATGTATTCACACTTGTCCAGCTCAATTTAGAAAGGGTTAGTATGTGTGCTGGGCCTGTCTGTTTGAAGTAAGGGGTCGAAGAGGAATGGGCAGGGCAAAGGGATTGGTTTTATTTGTACATATGTGTGCTTTTGTATGTTTCATAGAGAAAGCGAGAACACGCGTGAGAGAGAGAGAGAGAGAGAGAGAGAGAGAGAGAGAGAGACAGACAGACAGACAGAGATTTTATTATTATTTACCTTATTGGACCTTTATTGGACAGTACAGTGAAGAGAGAGATGGGGTAGGGTGGGAGCTGACACAGGCCATATTAAACCCTGGGTCACTAGGGGCCTGTTGACGGACGGCTGCATTAGCGTGCTGCACCATAGAATTTTGATTGATTTTTTAACACTTCTTTCTCTGGTCTACCAGCACCATTTCCACTTTTCCAAGACGAAAACTGGGAGGCAAAACACAAACTCAGACAAGGTTGAATGCTTTGATTACATAAGTTTTATTATCTTTTACATATAGGTATACATTTCATGTCACTCCCAGTTGGAGCATCACAGTTTATTCCTAAACAATATTTTGCTCTGTTTTATTTTTTGTTTTTAATTTCCCTTTTTTATCACACTTGTTCTAAAAAATATAATAACCTCTGTTTTCTGCTCAATATCAGAAATAAGGTTCTTTATACACAGTTCTTGTATGACAAGAAAAAAACATATTCTCAAAATATCACACCAATCCAGTATTCCATCCAGATGTTGTCCTTTCAGGTATATAAAATAAAGCCAAGAAAACGTCCCTTTGCGATCGGTGGTGTGTTTGGCATTCTAAACCCTTCTGTAATACCATCCATTCCTCCAAATCATGCCCAGTCTTGAGACACGTCTGACTGAAGTATAGAATGCAATGCGGTGGCACTTGTAGCATGTGCAGTCAGCTTCAGACAAACAAAAAAACCGGGGCTTTGGCTAAACGTGCACCATGAGAAAGCTTGCCAGTGTTGAACTATTCAATTCTTCAAAAAAAAGAAAGAAAAAAAACCTGAATAACACACTGTGCTGACTACAAAACTGTGCAAAATAAACAAAAGTTCATTGGTCTAAAACAAAGAATGCACTTCAAAAGCTGATAAACGAAATTCAAACCAGCACAAGGGTTCGAAAACAAGCCAACGGCTTAGTTAGCACGTGTGGATATACGCATGTTTATACTTCTGGTCTTACACATAGACCAAACCCCATGATCACAGTGTAAATAAACTTGATTTAAAAAAATGTGATTCCTTTGCTCATAAAATATAATGAAAATACACAAGAGTTTTTAAAGTCAGCATCAACAAAAAACAAAAAAACAAAAACAAATCAATATTCTTCCTCAACAGATCAAATAAGGAACATAATAAATATTTTGCATCCAAGCCTTTGTTTACAATATATTAAAACTGCTGCATAATATAGATGTTTGTCTTATAGCATTTAGATATAAAACTCATATACAATAACTCATAACAAATAAAAAAATGGACATCCTAACAGAATGATAACAGAAGCTTAATAAAGATAACGTCGCCATGATAACAGAAGCTTAAGATAACGTTAAGATAACGTTGCAACTGTAAACAGCGTCACATTCAGATCACTCCTCGCGATTTGTGAGGAAAGATGAGATATATGATAAAGAAGAAGTGCAGATCCCTCCCCTTCACCCTCCCACCCATTGCACTCGCACACACAAGAGACAGACAGAGACACAGACAGACAGAGAGAGAGACAGACAGACAGACAGACAGGCACACACCCACATGCACACACAGACCCATCCATCCCCACCCATCGCAACCTAGCTTGACACTTATTATCTCAGAGATGCTCCACAGCATTTAGGGAATAAGAACATAACATGGTGGACGTAAGGAGGGGTGGATTCAAAAGAAAAAGAAGAAAAAAGTGACTTGTTTTCTCAGGTCAAACATTCCGATTAGAAAATATTGAAAGACACCTAACAATTTTCCACTCGAGCAAAATTTGCTAGCCACAAGGACAGATCTTACTTATTGCCACTATCTTCACCCATGCAGTTGTGTATTGCATATTTTGCCAACCAGATCAGATGAAGACATCGAACAGAGGTCATTGCATACAGTTTATACATTGCAATGCATTCAGTATATATATATATATTTATTATTTAAGAAAAAGTCAGGGAAATCTCTCATTATCCTTTTTACTAAAGCAAAGTGCTTCATCCTATGTCATATAATATGGGGCTTTTCGGGGTATTTTCAAATCTGACAGCATAATGCCAGTGTCCATGCAAGGCAACCAGGCTAATATAAAATCTAACTCCTTTATCAGTCAGGACCTAAATCTTGGTCCGTTCTTGACAAAGACCTTCTTCAGGTTCACTCTTTGAATTAGGTTTCACTTCTGTGGAAATGTGGTCACTGAGCTTGTTCTCATAAAGAGATGATCCGAGCCATTTGCAGTACAAACAACACCTTTGTTGATATTTAGCTCAGAGCCTTCAAATTAAAAACAGTTTCTCGGCAACACTTCATTATCCAAGGCGTAGCATTTTAGTTGTTTCTCTGGCTCCTTTGGCAAACATTACTATCGCAGTAGGAAGATTTCAACAAAAGTGTGTTGCTGTTCTCAAGTGGCTAATTCACTATCCAAAGATCGGCTCTGTGAAAGAGTGAAAGTAGTGAAACCTTCCTGGTCTGATTAACTAAATTGGCTCAAATACAATGCAGTCTGTCTAGTCAAGTTACTGAACCAGAACTGACTGACAAGTTATCTCGACTAGACTGTTGGATAGAATGACCTCTTTTGGCGGATAAATGGCTATCTTCAATTAACTCCATGACTCAAAGACGTGCATATTCCTTTTAATCCTTCTTCCCTAGCCTTTTGAGAAATTAGATATCTACAATTGCACAGAAGAGAAAAAAAGGCTGTGCACAAAGACGGCTATTCTCAGCAACTAAAACTGGATACTTCAGACCTGGATCAACAAGGCTTTCCGTTCGCTTAGTGTTTGGCATTCTGGACATTTCAAAGCCAACAAACTGAAAGGGATCCCCCAATGTGAAACGCAGGGGCAATTTGGCAAAACTGGACCTGCTGTGTACTTTTGAAAAAATAGAAAAATGCCTTCATCTCCAATGACTTGGCTTCAAAGCGAAGGAACATCTCTACATTGTTTAGCCTTCTGGAGAAAAAGTTTCATAAAGGTCAAAACCCCTTTCTTCCGTTTCATAGAAAAGTTAACGGCCTAGTAACCAATGTCCTGCCATGCTGACTAGACTACACAATACACTCTTCTCCTCCTCCAATCACGAATCCCTTTGAAACAATCATAGGTTTGGACCTCAAGTTTCAAAAACAAACAAAAATGTATTATTTATATCTGATTTTCCCCCCCCAAAAACGTAGTGAGTCATGTCTGTTTCGTCTATATTAATGATTGTGTGATGTATCAGCGATGCTTTGGAGAGTTAAGTGCTGAGATCTGAAGTCAAGGAAAACAATGGAGCTCACAAACAGGGGCCGGAAGTCAGCTAAGGGCCGACATTCCAGCCTTTCATCAGCCATGGGGACACGGAGATGTCAAAAGGGTCCATGATTGTGTGTGTGTGTGTGTGTGTGTGTGTGTGTGTGTGTGTGTGTGTGTGTGTGTGTGTGTGTGTGTGTGTGTGTGTGTGTGTGTGTGTGTGTGTGTGTGTGTGTGTGTGTGTGTGTGTGTGATTCAACGGTTCAGTTTCCAGTATTATCCAATATGTATATCTATGGTATTATCCAATATGTAGCTTTTCTATCTTCAGAGAGGGGGGAGATGCTGGGGGGAGGGGTGGCACTGAAAGCAAGTGGGAGTAGAGGGAGTTGGGGTGAATGAGGTGGTGTACTGTATGTGTGGGGGAATGTACTGTTACTTGGCACTTGGTGCAGATTTTCAGACAGGCATCATAACACACCTCCACACCTCCTCTAACCATCCCTCCATCCTCCATCCATCCATCCTCTATCCTTCTTTTCAGTAGTATGGCACTATAACTCCGGCTCATCTGCATGGATATCACTGCGGCTCCATGCCCCCACCACCACCACCTTCCTCCCCCCCCCCCCCCCCAATCCCCTCCGGTTCTGCTGCATCAGCAGGGCACGGAGCACACACTCGGCCTGCCGCTGGCATTTGTTGTATATAAAAAAAGAACAAACAAACAAATAAACAAAACAAAAAACGACAACACTTGGCAGAGTCTGTTTTTGGACACGGAGAAAGCTGTGTCCTCAGAGTGAGGTGAGGAAGCTGTGGCTCCAGTTATAAAGCAGCCTCCCGGAGAAGGAGGCAGCGAAGAAACCAGCGAAATAGAGGTAATGACGGCAAGAGTGAAAAAGAGATAAAGAGAATGTAACGGAGAGGTAAAAAGAAAAAGAAACAGTAAATACAGAGAAGAAAAAGAAAAGGAGGTGTTGATGATGAGTTTTGCATTGATCATGAAGGCTGATGATGGACAGAGATGGCTGCTCTGGTAGGATGTCCAGTGCGTAAGCGGTTTCCATTTTGTTCAGCGTCTCTCTCTCTCTCTTCCTCCCACCATATCTTTCTCGTCATCGTCTTTCCATTTAGTTCCCAGGTATTTTCAGGTGTCAAACTGTTCCTTCTGTTCACTTGGTGACCTGTAGACAGAGAGAGAGATGGTTAGCGGTTTGGGCGAGTGACTCAAGGTGTCAATGCTGCTCCCTTTTCTGCCTTGATGACCTTCATAGACAGACAGACAGACAGATGAGCAGAAAGACAGACAGACCGACCGACAGACAGGACAGTTGGCAGTTTTGGGGAGTGATGACGTAGTGAGTAGGTTCTGTACATGGAGGTGGGTGGTGAAGAGCCTCCCTCCCCGAGAACGTTTCCATCTAATTATCTCGTCCCAGCACTCACTGCCATCTGTCTGTGTCTCCCCACGGACCGTTGTATAAGGCCAAACACGCCCGTGGGGACCCCCATAGGCGGCGGGAAAAAAAGAAACGAGCTTCCGGGCTCTTTATTTCACTAAAACTGTCTCTGACACAAGACAGATTCCACAAAAACCCACCTAAGCTTAATGGATTTTTTATGCAGGGGCAATGTATTTAGGGCAGATTCAACACAGCGGAAGTGGCTTTTGTTAGAAAAGCTTACTTTATTGTCCTAAATTGTTTCATTTTATGTGAGAAGAAAAATGCTTGCTGGTGGTGTGTCTGAGTACTACAATGGGGCTGGCATACAGTGTTGGGGCCGGCGTTGTTTCCCTCTCTTTTTGTTTAATCTCATCAGAAACACACGCACGCGCACAAATAAAACATATCCCATTGGGCATATTGAATGTACTAGCTATGTAATTAGCTTTCATGCAGGATTACAGATTTTTGAACAATCGCGCGTTGTCTCTCTTCTCAAAAGCTAACGGCTCATTTTGACTCACGTTAACCAGAGGATCCTCAAAATCCCCCATGAGTCCTGACTGCACAGATGGTTGGTCGTGCTTTCAAATGCAGACCCTTTTGTATTTAGTACGGGATATTATAAGCTATTATCCTTTCAGTACAGTGAATTATTGGCACGGGCCCCTTGACACCTTGTTAGGTTCACAGTTCATGGCTCATAATCAGTCTCAACCTCCATACAATGTTTGGAGGAAAATACGTCTATATTGATTTATTTTTTTGATTTGATTTTATATTGATTTATTTATTTATTTTCTGGATGCATTGATTTTTTGATTGATAAAAATAGGAAATGCCTTTTTTTAAATGCTGGTTTGGCCTCACACAATGCTCCCCCCTTAAAAGTTGGATTATTGTTGTTGAAAAACAAATATATAAAGTATCTACAGAAGCATAGAACATGCTTCAGTCCAGGGGGGGCTGGGAAAGTGTAGAGTGACCTTGAGACTAGAGTTTCATGCACAGATGTGCCCTTGGGTCCATGGCCATGTATTGAGGACAGTGGTCTATTCAGGCCATTACTTGAAGGTTTATACCGTATGTTATTCTATGTGGGCATTGGCAATACCAGGCTTGTTGTGTTATTGTTGTCCTGTGTGTGGCAGACTCAGTGGTGCCAGATGGACATACTGTAGCCTGTCCACATCCCCTGCTCTCCCTCATGCCTGCCCTGGCATGCCTGGCCCTGCCCAGCCCTGGCCAATGACTGGCCCTCTGTGGTCACCCTCCGTCCTGCCTTGGTTCCTTGACCCAGCTCACAACATGCCAGGAACCCATCGTCAAGGACACTTTCAAGGCGCCACTGACACAAGCAATCCTTGTTTTTTATATAACAGGAAAGGAAGAGACAGCGTGCAGCTTTTGTGGAGTGCCAGACCACTAGACTATGGAATGACGTAAATGTAGAACAGTAACACTTCATGAGGATACAATATCCACTGTGGAAAGAAAAGAAGGAAATGGGAAAAAACCCGATGGATTTCACTGGGGTTATTTTTAGCCCGGTTGATGGGATTAATTTGGCGAGTGCGGAGTTGGATCAATGAGGGGTGACGAGGAGCATTCCATCCTAATCCCAATGAAATGTGGCGACATTCAGACAGACATAGATTTAGACGTAGATGTATGACCACTCCGGCCTAAGACGTCAATGTGACCAGGTGAATCACGCCTTTTGCAGTTCTCAGGTTGCAGCTTTCTATTCTAATCCCGATGAAATGTAGCGACATTCAGATAGACAGACATAGATGAGATGTATGTCCACTTGGATGCAAGACGTCAATTTGACCAGGTGAATTACCCACGTTTTTTGCAGTTCTCAGGTTGCAGCCTTCCATTCTGGCATGTCTAGTCGCGCGCAGCAGTGGCTACACATCACTACCGGTATGTTGGTCGGCCGGTCCATGGGAAACGGGTTTGCTTTTAGAGGGATTTGTATGTGACGTAGGTCTGTCACGGGTCTGGGCCTTTTGATTTTCTCTTCAGGAGCAATGCTCTGAAAACATTAACGGAATGTTGTGTTAAATTCATTCACCGACCTCTCGCCTTTGAAGAACAAAAACACCCTAGTACCCGAGAAACCTGGAAACAGAGGTGCTTAATCTCCATTTATTTTTCTCAGTGTTGCATGTGTGAATAGTGCTGGCTATGCTGTACCAGAGATTCTTTAAGTATATAGAGATATGCCAACATAATAGGTTTCTATGGGCACCTAACATGACCAGGTTCCGGTCTGCCTAAAGGGACGTGTCATAATACTCCTAGCATTGAATAGAACAGTCCTTAGGTCTGCCTAAAGGGGGATTTACCCCCCCCCCCCTGCAACTGTAGAACCCAGAAACAATGGGCCAATGGAACCTCTCTCTCTCTCTACTCTCTCTGGCTGTACTATACGTAGGGGCGGTAGCGCATTCTAGTCTTTGATGGCATTTAATTGGATACCGGCTTATCTGATACCCATCGCTGGGTTGCATCACCAAAGATTACGACTTGATGATGCGTCATGGCTTAAGTGATTAAGCCACCCCTCTCTCTCTCTCTTTCTCTTTCTCTGTCTTTCTATAACTCTACGTCTCTTTACATTCTTTCCCTCTACACATTTCTCTTTTTCCTTCATGATGCTCTCTCTCTCCCGTATCTATGTTCATTCCATCTGTGTTATCTCTCCCTCTTTCTCTCTCTTATGTTCTATCTCTCACTCTCCCTCCTCTGTGTTCTCTCCACCTGTTTTAGGGCATGCCCAGTGCACAGCTGCCATGGTTCATTCCCATCGCCATTGGGCTTAATGTAACCATATAGACTACTGTCCACACGGATGACTTTTCCTTGAATCCAGCTTCTACCCTACCCTACCCTACCCAACCCCATCACACACACCACCCAACCCCATCACACACACACACACACACACACACACACACACACACACACACACACACACACACACACACACACACACACACACACACACACACACACACACGCACAACACACCACCCATCCCATTCACCTCACTCCTTCCCTCTCCCTCCCTTCATGGCTTCCACATTAAAGCCTTTGCCTTGTGACAGCCCCGCAGTGGAGCAGGGGAAGCGGGGAGGGAGGTAGGGGGGAGGGTGTTGGTCGAGGGACTGTCATTATAGAGTTACATAACAGCCATCTCTCCTCCACAGCCCAGGCCCTGACCCTATGGATGCCATTGATCTGCACATTCATCCATTCTGCAGCGCAGGGCGGCACGGCGAGTCGCCATACATATCAAGCATTTGCCTAATGCCTTTGGCCTGAAGCGATCCGGGCCCCAAGGCAATGGTTAATAATCATTCGCCAGGAGACAAGCCATTGATCGCTCCACCAACCCACCATGCAGCCATTTTTGTTTGTTGACGTCCTCACTTGATTTCTCAGCGCATAGGGAGCAGTGTGCTGCGGCAGAGTTGTGAGTTTCCTGATCAAAACTATGCTGCAGCTTCAAGGCTGTGAATTTACGCAAAACTCAAGGCTGTGAGCTCAAGTTCTTGCAGAATGGATGTATTTTACATAAGTAAAATGCCTCAGTAGTTAAGGCGATAAGATGACATGCCAAACAAATTCCTCTCAGAAATACTTGTTAACCACCATTTACACCTCACTTCAATCTTTCTACAGAAGGTGAACAAAAACTCCTTTCCTTTACCTATATCGTCCTGTAGAACACAAACAAAAATCGAGGCATATTTGTCACTTTTGAATTTGTACAGGTACAAACAGTTGTAAATTGTAAGAGATTGCAACAAATAGTCCATTCTGCGCAATAGAAGAAACCCCAGCGGGGGATGCTGACCATGGAGGAGGACTCCATCAGAGTTGAATTACATGTACCCTGAAGACCCACTCTCGTCTCTGACAAAAGAGATCTAAGGCCACTTCTGAAGGGCCGTGGAAGAAAGACATGACTTGGACAGAGGCCTTCTAACAGCCCGTGTGTGCCAGACAGTCTCAGTGTCAGCCTTTGGCACAAACACAACAGGAGGCGGGCATGTAATCTCTCGCCCCCGTGTCTCGCCTTGATAACCTTGTCCCAGAGAGGGCACAATAACATGAAAGAGGCAATCTGTGTCCTGCTGAAATCAGTCCGTCTGGGCTGCTAGTTCTTGTTATTTTGTGGGGAGGTTGGCCGATAAGTCCCAGAATGCCATTGTTCAGAAGCCCCAGAAGCCGCTTTGGGGAGGTGTGACCTACAGCTTCCCGAAGTATTTACTCTTTTTCTCTCTTTTTCTTTTCACTCTCCCTATTCCTTTCCTTTTCGCTCACCCTTGTTCTCTCTTTCTCTCGCTTCCTTTCTCCCTCTCTCTCTCTCTTCCTTTGCTCTCTCTTTCCCTATCTTTCTCGCCCTGCCTGTAAACTAAAGGCTCTCATCATTAATTACACACACACAGGGGCGCCATGTAAGCAAGTGGCAGCCAGTGATAAGGAAAGTAAAGGAAAGCGCAGGGGAAAAAAGAGAGGAGAGGAAGGGCAGTGCGGCCTTGACCGCGTGCCAAGACATTACTGCCGAGACCTTTGGCGGCCCAGAATGCACCTCTCCTCACTCTGCCCGCTACAAGACCTCTTGAAGACAGAGTCCTGCTATGAACCACTGTTTCACTTACAGTGGAAGTCCCACTATAGCACCTTCCTTATTGCTGAACCTCAACTGATGGCATGACAGCTGAGGACACTGCAAACACTGGGGCTGTCTATGAGAAAGATGGTATTTGATTGGCCCCATTTTGGGAAAAAATCAATGTATATTGGAAGACTTGTTTGAGATATTTCACTAAATACTGTGCCAGGTGAGCTCAAAAGTACTGCATTAGAGGCAGACGCTCTAGAAATATAACCCAATTAATGTCAAATATCCCATTTGATGGCACAACTTCTAACAAAGTCTCAAAGGGTCTTCTTGATGTTTGATTTAGGTATTTCAATAATCTGGCCAGATTTATTCCAGTTGCATTTCTGCATTTCTGGCAGTCATTGAAATATTTTGTCACATGTGCATTCCAGCCAACAGCTGTTCTCCAGCTGTATTCTTAAACCTAAAGAATTTCCCATGAAGAAGCTGTGACTGAGGGCCAACTGAACAAACCCTGAAATGACACCAAGACTTTATGACCCGCCAATAACCCCCTGGGCCACACTCTGGCCTCAAACAACAGATACATGTACTGACTGATGCTTACCTTAACTGTGGAAGGTTGCCTGGTGAGCTGGGCTATCCTGTGAGGAAAAGAGAGAAAGAATGAGAGTCAATGAGACGCAGCTAGCATATTGTAATGAAGTCAAGTGCTGTTCAAGCCTTCTTGGCCACACAGTAACTTTTGCAGGGTCAATTCAACACTTTGAGAGTGGATTTAACATTATGTAGAGTGTATTTGGTCCCAGAGTACTGTCAAAGTTTTGAATTAACACTGCACTTTTTTACTGTGCACGGTTATGAAGTGGTGACGTGCTCAGGGGGCCACAGCCAAAGTCTTTAAAAAACAGGAGCAGCAGGAGCAGAGATCCGCCGGGATCATGGTGTATTACAGTCTGACTGTGCGTGTGTGTGTGTGTGTGTGTGTGTGTGTGTGTGTGTGTGTGTGTGTGTGTGTGTGTGTGTGTGTGTGTGTGTGTGTGTGTGTGTGTATGTGTGTGTGTGTGTGGGGCCCAAAACCTTATGACTTCCATACTGAGTGGGGGAAAGGAAAGCAGTTAAAAAGTCTGAGGCAGACAAACCATCCGTCAAATGACATCCAGTCGCAGTTTCTCTTCCTAACTGCTGGCTGCGGTTTTATCCGTTCAGTATTTTGGAGCGGCATTACTCACAAACCAGGGCCGCTGACACATTTGACCGGGCCCCGGACAAAATCATCTGAAAGAGCCCCCCTCTATAATGCTATGAGAACCCATTTTTGGGCGCCCTCGCTCCTTGGGCCGAGGACAACTGACCCCTTTCCCCCCTGCCGGATTCCCTACTCCCTCCTCTTTTTCACTCTGTCTTTTCCTATTCCTACAGTCATCCCCTCAACCCCACCGCCGCCAATGCCGCCACTTCTCCTCCTTTTCTCTCCCTCACTACACCCTCTCTCTCTCTCTCCTCTTCTGTCTTCTCTCCTCTACCCCATTATCCTGCTGTCCCTGCGTTACAGTGCTGCCTCGTTGACACTGACACCACAGCCTGCCACTTCACAGTAATCTGGTTACCGCACAGGCAGCGCTGCCACTGGGCCGTGGTCTTACGCGCACATCAGCCATGAGCCTTCAATGGGGACTGAGGGGGTTGAGGGTTGGGGGGGGGGGGGGGGGGGTTGACTTAGCGTGCCCACTGATGCTTAGGCAATGGGAACAGATGAAATAAATGAAACTTGAGAGCTGAGCGTTGGGGTGTTGGGAGGGGGGGGGTGGTATCACCACGGCTGGCCGTACTGTAGGCCCTTCCACACTACTATAAATAGCATCGCCACACTTAAAATAAAGGCAGCGCTAACAACCTGGAAGTAATTGGGCCTCGGCACTCGCGCTGAAAATAGACTAGCGAGCTAGCGCCTCACTGGAGGCCTCCTTTTGCTCTATGGGGCTGGGCTGGAAGGAGTATAAGGACATGGTCACATTGGTTAGCATGCTACAGTGATGTGCATTATTTATGACTTGCAAGTGTGAAGAAACCCATTGGTTCATAACAGACCAAAATAGTGAAATGTCACTGGAGGTTTTTTTTTTTAGACTGGAACAAACAAGGAATGTGCAGTGAAGCTATGACTCGCTTGCATGAAGGGCCACTGACAGCTTTGGCCAGGCCCAGGACAAAGTCATCTGAAAGCCCCCCACACCCTAAACATACAATGTAATGAGGACCCAATTCTGGGCCCTCTCTCTCCCAATGCCTGGGACAACTGTCCCCTGTGTCCTCACCTGTCGGCTTCCCTGCTTGCATGCATGCTTGCTTGGACTGATAGGGCCAGTGTGTGGATAATTCATGGTGTTTGAAGACACTAGGCTCATTTGAGAAAAAACTGTTTGCGGTGCTGTATTTCAAGCATGCAAGATTTGTGCTACTGAAAGAACAAAAAGTACAGAGATATGTGTAGCCTCTTCAACTCTCATCAATATTTCACAAATAATGTCTCCTCGCCATGGAAAAAAAACGATACACGGCATGAAAGAGCTAAGAAAAGAATGCTTGTTCATTCATTCCTGCGACTTTATCTGTTGTTGACTACATGCTTGAGGGGATATTGTGGCTAGATACAGTTTAGCTGCACAAACACGACTACCCACACACACATCTCACTGTGGTTTAGGATGAACCACAGGATTGACGCTTTGATATATTTTGGAACACAAACAAAAAACAGTATCTCTTATTTTCCAACAGGGTTAACAAAAATCCCTATTGACCGGAAATTGTTATATTTCTGACTTGTCCACCAAGCAAAAAAATGCTTTTGTCATCATTTTTGTAACGTTTTAACATGCAAGCATAAAAAATGGCCGTTTTGAGGTCAGTCATGGAAAAACATCACCCGAAAGGCCCAAGCCTAAATTGATTCTGCGAGTGAATGGAGTATCTGGTCATCAGCGTAGCCACTTAAAATCAATGCGTCTCGGCTGACTTTGCCAGAGATGTTAATCGCCAATCAGATAACGCTTCCTGTAGACTGAATTCCAGCACTATAACGGCTGCTGTCTGCTGGGCTGTGCCATCTCGTCCTCCTCGTCCTCCTATTTACACTACTCCCAGTGGGACATCTCTGGAGGACTGTGGGAACTCTGGAACGTGTGGCTTCAGAGAAGTCGACGGAGGTGGCGGGGCAGTGTGATAAAGGGGTCAATTGTACCGGGCCCAGGGAGAGAATGGGCCCAGGACTGGGTCCTCATTACATTGCATTTATTGGCTGGGTGGGGCGGGGGGGTGCCTTTCAGAGGGCTTTGACCCGGGCCCGGCTGAAGCTGTCAGCGGTTCTGTGTGGTTTAGTAGAGTCTGCAGAGAGGGACAACCTGCTCTGTGGACATCAGTCTGCCACACGGCTTCCGAATGCCTTGACAACCCCCCACTTCAAACAGGAAGGAAGTCATTTCTATGAGCTTGGGCACAGAGGAAGTCAGTTCACTTGATAAAATAATGCCTCCTGCAGTGGCCCACGCTGTAAAACATGGGTCTGCGCTGTCACATCATCACAGGCCAAGACAGAGTGTTTGTTTTAACCTTTTAAGGCAACGAGATGAGAAAACCTATGACAAAGCGTTTAGGTATGGCGTGCATTTGTAGCAACAGCACCATCCGGCCAGCAAAAAAGGACCATGCTGCTTGTCTGCCTGGTAATATATGCTGAAGCCAGCAGAGCAGAGAGAGCCCGTAATGGCAAAAGTAAGCAGACGGGACTTTGTTGGTCTTTAGTAAGAATAGCCGGTGTAAGCAGGGTCCAGGCAGACTTCGCTGATGGACTCGAGGGCCCAAGTGGAAATCCCACAGCTCCTTTGGTGATGGTTGGAGATTGTTTTTACTGGCTGTCTGATGTTGGTCTGACCCCCATGCTGTGCTGTGCTGCCCTCTGTCCCTACTTCAGCCTCTGAATACCAGACACTGCATTAGGCAACTGGCAACTTCTACATTTTAAATCTCATGCATGATGATGAGGGGGGAAATGTTGTAATGGAGTTTCTAATCTTGGAGAAAATTAGACATGAATAAAATAGAAGATGAGGAATTATCTACTTTGTATTATTATGAATTATCTCCAAATTATTATAAATAGAGTATGTAATGCACTCTCTCTCAGCACCGAACTAATCCTCTCCATACATAATTATGCCCACCACAGCACATAGACAATGGGAGATGTTGGAGAACTTTCTGATTCTATGTAGAACTAAAGAAAAATGGCCAAAACGCCATGATTAAAAAAGTAACAGCATCCTGTTTTTGTTTGTGTTGTCTTAGTCTATATCCCTTTGTCTAGCATCCATAGCATTGAGGTGGAGGTGTATGTTTTTTGGTGTCACAGATTCACAGATGCCCCATTGATGAGTCCTTGAGCAAGATTCGCAACCCCAAACTGCACCTGGTGGCAGGGTGATACCCCACGTGGCAGCCACTGCCACCAGTATGTGAGTGTGAATGGGTGAATGTGAGGCATACATTGTAAAATGTTTTGAGCGCTCAAAGGAATGGAAAAGCGCTATATAAGTCCAGTTCATTTAGCATTTCCCATTTGTTTACTTACTGTTTGTCAGCCTTTTCCCTGTCGTCCAGGAAGAAGAGGGCCGTGGCCAGGAAGAACATCCCGCCCAGCACGATGACGAAGGGGCACAGCATGAGCGCGTAGCCCAGGCTCAGGAAGTGCCACAGCATGGAGGACTTGTAGCTCTCCTGGAGGGCGTCCGATATCTGTGGAGGTACAGAAAAACAACAATGCTGACAGTGAGCACAAGTCGTTTTCTTAGGTCTAGTAAACGCATTCCGTGTGCGGCATGGCCGTCAAATAAGTTAATTTATGAAAACAGTTGCCGAAATATGAAGTTCTGAGTGTGCGACAGCGACTGTTTTCATAAAGTGGACACGGATAGATAAAAGAACACTAACTGACAGTTACTGTAACACACAGAGGTATCAGGAAGTGTCCAACACCTTGCTGTGTTGTCTTGTTCTCAGCCTCCTCAGGGCCGGTTCAAGGTATTTGTGGGCCCTAACTATTGAGTAGGGGCCCACTCAAGTGGGATTTCAATAGCAGTATCATTTCAATTTTCGGGTCATTGAATTTAGAAATGTGCTGCCACACTCTCAAAAGTTGTCATTTCTGTCATTTGAGTACATTCATATTGAAGTACACAACCCAAGTTGGACTTAGGACCAGGGGGGGCATTCAGCTGGGGCCCTAGGGAATTGCCTAGTTTGCTTACCTGGTTGTGACAGGCCCGAGTCCCCTTCACACATCTTTGCTGATGTGCTGTGTACAGAGCCCCTACTGTTTACCTACTGCCGTGTCAGGCACTTTTTTAAATCTCGTCTTTGCTTGTGACTTAGTCATTCAGCAGAGCGTGGGCTGGATGTGAATATCATGTCTGCCACACTGATGCAATTAACTGATTGTTGTCCCCACTTCAAGCTTTGTGAAGCGAGGAAAGCTACCGGATGGATACTGTCTGTCAATGGCATGTAGGTCACCCATAAATCAATGAGAGGTTCCACAAACAAAATTAAGATATTGATTTAAAGCAGGACAGAATGTGAGGGGGCGAGCATGAACAATGCTTTGAAAACTCACAGTTAGGTTTTTGCTACGGTTGGATGCAAAATATTCATGGTATGGTATTTAGCTAAGGAAAGGATTATGCAAACGCCATTAACAGTATGAAGAATACAGTAAAATAAGGTCAAACGAGACACAAAATCCCTTTCAGCCAACTCATTAAAAGAGGGACCTGAGCTCCAGGCAACCACATCTCATTAAAGAAAATAGAAATCCTTTAACCTTAAATCTCCCTCCTACATCCATCGTAGGAGTAAAAAAAAAATCAAATAACGACTAAGCAAAGTTGTATAATGCTGACATCGGCAAATAATACAAAAAATCCCCACATCCACATGGGCTCTTGGAACCGTGAAGCTGCCTGCATAGTGTGCCACCAGGGCCGCTGAGACCTTTGGCTGGGCCCGAGATAAAATCGGAAAGGGGAAAATAGGGGAAGAAAAAGGGGAAAATAGGAAAAGGACCCAAAGGACCCCAATTCTGGGTCGTCCTTATACTGTACCTGTGCCCGGGATAACAGACCCCTTAGTCCTCCCCAGTTGGCTGGCCTGTGCCTGCCTATTTGGGTGCCATTGCTGAACTCTTAGAAGTGCCCCTGGTCTACTCGCAGACAAAAGTGGGGACAAAGGGGTCAGTTGTCCCGTACCCAGGGAGATGTGGGGCCCCAGAATTGGGTCCTCATCACATTGTATGCATTAAGTGGGTGTGCTTTTCAGATGACTTTGTCAAAAGCTAACAGTGGCCCTCACAGTGGCCCTTACTTTAATTCTGCTGATTCACCTGGAGATCCCTGTCAGTTTAAAATGCCAGTCAGGAAGTCGACTGATTGATTGGCTTAAATGCGGCCAATCTTCTGGCGTGCGCATTAAATGCTGTAAATCAGGCCTAATAGCGGCCACATAGATTATGCTTCAGGCCCCGGTGTTGTTAAAGCCTTAGCCACAGGGTTCATGCAAATGCTGCTGACTCTGTGTGGGCAAACCATACTGTGTGCGCACTTTGCTGTGTGTGGCTGTGAATGCCTGTGTGTAAGGTTTTCAGAAGGGAACGGCAAAAACTGGCACGGGCCACTTCGTGTGTGTGTATGTATGTGTGTGTGTGTGTGTGTGTGTGTGTGTGTGTGTGTGTGTGTGTGTGTGCCTGCGTGCCCATTTGTGCATAAGAAAGAGAGAGAATAAATGAGTGTGGGTGTGATCGCCAGTGTGGGCGTGTGCGATTGTTCATGCACGTACATTGCTCAGCTGCACTGCCAGAGAAAACCGACTAAAGAATAAAGTCATAATGAAGAATAAACAGAGTTAACTTCTTGCACGGATCAGATATGACCCCGAAAGAAAATCAACACTATTACTATGAAAAATTTGAAAGTGATTAAATTGCCACCCACACTGCGCCTTCAGCTGAATTAATCTTGATGGCGAGTCCACAAACTATGTTGACACAAGACGGGGAGCGTAATGAGACATTAGTGTGCGGCAGGCGTTTCTTGCGTTAATAGCCTTTGGATGACGAGGCTTTTTTTTAAAGACTATGCACTACCTGCTGTTTTGGCACTATACATATAGGCAGGGAAGCCAACAAAGGTGGGCTAAGGGGTCAGTTGTCCCGGGCCCAGGGCCTAGGACTGGGTCCCCATTACAATGTATGCACTAAGTTGGGGGGCTTTCGGATTACTTTTTCCTGAGCCCAGTAAAAGCTGTCAGTGGCACTGTGCATAGGCACTGGTATTCCCTGCCTGGGGTAGAAAAACGTATTACTGCAAATGAACATAATTCCATGTCCGACAATCGCTCATTTCCTTGGTTAAATAAGTGGAACTGAAATTTTCGAAAGCACACTACACGTCCTGGCCACCCCTTGTCTCATTCGCTTTACTTTATAGCTTGTGGAGCAACACTCGCATGCAAGGGAGGCCGCTGACAGCTTTGACCGGGCCTGGGACAAAATCATATGAAAGGGCCCCCTTCCTCTCAATACACACAATGCAATGAGGTTCCTATTTTAGGCACCCTCTCACCTATCCCTGGGGCCGGGACAACTCACCCATTTGTTCCCCCCTGTCAGCGTTCCTGCTGTTGAGTCTTGCAGTAATTGAGCAAAGGCAGCTATTAACAGGATGAGGCGTGAGAGTTGTGGAGCTTGTGACTTCATATGTCAAGAACTCAGCTAAGCGGCCCACCACCGGAGTGAGGAGTTGTTATTTTAGCTACCTGTAGAAAAGTAGGCAAAATGAATGGCAGCGTAATGCTACCATACTGCTGCTACAGTATACGTAGCTGCTAGGTTTTTGGCGCGGCCAAAGGTCAATAATCTGTGATGTGGGTCTTTTCCAGTGGGAGACTGATAGTAAAGGTCTATGGATGACTTGTAGTGAGTGAGTGAGCAAGTGATTGAGTGAGTGAGTGCTCGGTAAAGTCAGCGAGTGAGTGAGTGAATGAAAGAGTGAGTGAGTGAGTGAGTGAGTGAGTGAGTGTGTGAGTGAGTGTGTGCCTCCCTACACAGAGTGCAACCAGTCCTGTCACGTGGCTGTTATAAAAGTATACATCAGTATTTGAAGTCTGGTATTTAGACTCATGGGCTCATGGTTGTGAGTGGGTGGGTGCATAGGTGAATGGGGTGGGTGACTGACTGAGGGGATTTTGGGGGGGGAGTGCACTGTGCAAATTCTGCGGCTGTTCTGTGCTCGAGGTGTGAAGCCTGACAGAATGTCTTAGAGTGGACTGGGTGCCTCCCACCCTTCACTGACCGGATTTAGCCTGTGGCTGTTATGTGGGTGAATGACGTTTTAGTAGGAGCACACGTCACAGTGGTTCTACCACAGCTAATGGCACTATTGTATGGATTCAATTATTTTTTCTTTTATCTAAGAAGCATATTCATCACAGTACATTAATTACCACTTACTAATTAATTTATGGGCATTAGCTGTGGCTGTACCAAAGATTCTTTAATTCTAATTTAAGTTCATAATGGAACGTCTCTGGCTGTACCACCTGACGTCTGAGTCCATATATGTCATTGCCTGAGGTCTGGTGTTCTCCCTCACAAGGGTGGCTTAGAGTGGGTGAGTGACTGACTGAGAGAGTGGGGCGGACGGCCAAAGGTGTATGAAGTAGTACAGTGCTACTTTACGCTCTTACTGTGTATCGACCTCGTTGGGTACAATGGACTAACTGGTGTATAAACTATGTAAGATCATGTAGTCGTGTTGTAATGACATCAGTTAGAGTAGCCTACTTCTACTTTATACCCGTCTGTGGACGAGTGACTGAGTGGGTGAGGGGGTAGAGTGGGTTGAGGAGTGACTGACTGACGGGTTGACTGGGTGGGGGAGTGTGTGGCGGGAGGGGGTGCCTCCCTCCACTGAGCGGATCTGTCCTATGGCTGTTATGTGCTGAGCAGCTGGTGTGGTTTTCCTGTGGGAGATCCGCAGCAGAGTGTTTAGGCCGAGGAAGAATGTGTGTGTGTGTGTGTGTGTGTGTGTGTGTGTGTGTGTGTGTGTGTGTGTGTATCTTGTGTCGTGTGTGTGTGTTTGTGTGTGTGTGTGCGTGTGTGGGCCCGTGCGTGCATCACCCATGCATTGGCATATATGTGCGCTGGTGTCGAGTGTGCAGGTACGGGGTCTTTTTTCTCGACTGCGTGGGGAAACGTCACTGCCATCATGGCACCAACTCGCTAAAGCCTGCGGCGTGACACAGCAGCATCAGCAGTGACGCACTTCAGTTCAGCTCGCTCCCTCGCTCGCTTCTTCCGGAAGGAATAGAAGGACCCGACTGCCTGAGGACCAAACTGAGGAGTGAGAGCTCTGACCCACTAGAGAGCAGGAGCTATCAAATCCTGTGTGTCTTGACACCGGGGGGTGGTGTGTGTGTGTGTGTGTGTGTGTGTGTGTGTGTGTGTGTGTGTGTGTGTGTGTGTGTGTGTGTGTGTGTGTGTGTGTGTGTGTGTGTGTATGTGTGTGTATGTGTGAGAGAGTCTGTGTGTGACTGCGTGCATGCCTGCGTACGTGCGCGCGTGTGTGTGTTGTAGTGAATGTATTAGTGTATTTTTGCCTGTGTGTGTATTCATGTGCCTGTATTCATTGTGTTATTGTGTGTGTGTGTGTCTGTGTGTGTGTGTGTGTGTGTGTGTGTGTGTGTGTGTGTGTGTGTGTGTGTGTGTGTGTGTGTGTGTGTGTGCCTGTGTGTGCCTGTGTGTGTGTGCCTGTGTGTGTGTGTGTGCATGTGTGTGTGCCTGTGTGAGAGAGTCTGTGTGTGACTGCGTGCATGCCTGCGTACGTGCGCGCGCGCGTGTGTGTTGTAGTGAATGTATTAGTGTATTTTTGCCTGTGTGTGTATTCATGTGCCTGTATTCATTGTGTTATTGTGTGTGTGTGTGTGTGTGTGTGTGTGTGTGTGTGTGTGTGTGTGTGTGTGTGTGTGTGTGTGTGTGTGTGTGTGTGTGTGTGTGTGTGTGTGTGTGTGTGGGGTGGTGGGTGGCCTTTATCAGTAGCTCACAGCCGTGTCTCCCATCAGGGGCCAAAGGGCTCTGCAGTCCCACCCACATGGGCGCAGTGTCCCCGCCGCGTAGCGATACACCCAGCCAGCCTGCCCTGCAGAGCCTTGTCAAAGACGGGGGAAGATGTTCTTCAAGAACAAAACAAGGTCATCCGACCTACAGTGCGTCACACGCAAACTGGTTTCCTACCAACAGGCGGACAGACCGACCGACACAGTTGCGTGCGTGCATCGACTAAAATACATATAACCTCCTCGCCCCAGACACTTCCATCATTATTAACAAAGAGCTGTGAATGTACTCGTCTGACGTGTTGAGCTATGAATGTATGTACTCCTCTGACATGTTGAGCCTTCTTCTTCGTCGTCTTCTCTGAGATGGAATGTGTGAAATTGGTGGTATGCGAGACTACCTGGAAAATGTAACCATCACGGATGTACTGTAGACTTGCCATGAATATCTATTTGCTGAAAAATACAGAATGGATTCCTGTGTCTTCTTGTGTGTGTATGTGTGTGCGCATGTGCATGTGAGTGAGGGTGTGCATGTGCGTGTGGATTTCTATTTGCTCAAAAGACAGAATGCAATCCTGTGTCTCCTAGTTTGTGTATACCGTGTGTGTGTGTGTGTGTGTGTGTGTGTGTGTGTGTGTGTATGTGTGTGTGTGTGTGTGTGTGTGTGTGTGTGTGTGTGTGTGTGTATGTGTGTGTGTGTGTGTGTGTGTGTGTGTGTGTGTGTGTGTGTGTGCGTGTACAGTATGTGTATGTGTACAGTATGTGTGTGCATGTACTGTATGTGTGTGTTTACTGTACCTGTTTGTGTATGTGTACTCTGTGTGTGTGTGTTTGTGCGTGCGTGCGTGCGTGTGTTTGTGTGTGTGTGTGTGTCTGTGTATTTCTCTGAGATGCGCAGGGTAGGCTAGCTGTTGGCACGGTGTGAAGGAGGCCCCTTGCTTGGCTTGCTTAGGTAATCACAGGAAAGTCTTGCATGGGGCCAGCGATGCAGCGTTACATAATCCTGTGGCAAAACAAGCTGGCCGGAGGAGGAGGATGATCAGGACTGGAAGTTGCCAAAAAACACAACATTATATCACGCTCACCTCCAAATGGGGGTCCGTGTGTGTCCCTCTTACAGTATGTGTTGCTGAGCAGTCTTCTCCTTCTTTCCCCCTGTAGGAATTCTCTCTCTCGCTCTCTCTTTCTGTCTCTCTCTCTCTCTCTCTCTCTCTCTGTCTCTCTCTACCTTTCTGTTTCCCCCCATCATGTTTGCCATTTCCTCCTTCTCCGCTAATTGCTAATTGGGAATGGCAGTCTTGCCGGCTCCTTCTGTCAGCACACCCAGCAAAGCCTGTGGCGGGTCTCTGTTTTTCAACTCTCTTTCTCTTTCTCTGTATTTTTCTCTCTCTCTCTCTGCTTCTCTGTTTCTCTGTATTGCCATCCAGTTGCCAGTGTAAGCCTCCCCTGTGCCTCCAGTGCTGGGAATGAAACAGAACAACTCTGCTAATGTTGTTTGTGACGGAGAGGCTACTAGAGCTGAGTACCATGCGTCACTGCTGACAGAATGCTACTGATGGCTTGTCAGTCAACTCTTAACTATGACTTGCTACTGTTAGCCCTGAAGTAGACACCCGTTACTATGTTTCCTTGCTTGCTTGCTTGCTTGATCACTCACTCACTCACTCCCTCACTCACTCACTCACTCACTCACTCACTCACTCACTCACTCACTCACTCACTCACTCACTCACTCACTCACTCACTCACTCACTCACTCACTCACTCACTCACTCACTCACTCACTCACTCACTCACTCCCTCACTCACTCCCTCCACCATTCATACTAACTGCATTGCTATTTTAGTCTGTCACTCCTGCTACAGTATATGATAAGAAGGTGGCTGGCTTCATTCAGCACCACCCGGGCCCTACAACCTCTGTACGCAGCTACCGCACTGTACCCTATGATGCAAGGTCATCTGTGTGTGTGCAGTTGTGCGTGAGTAAGACAAAGAGAGAACGCAAGCGAGAGAGAGAGAGAGAGAGAGAGAGAGAGAGAGAGAGAGAGAGAATAGAGAAGAGAGAGAGAGACTGCATTTGCAACAATAGCTCCGGTGGGAGTTTGACCCAAGGTTGCATGCTCTTAAGTGGCACAGGAGCGAGAAAAAGAAAAGACTGAAAGAGGTCTGAGGAGACGTGACTCAGTCCGGAAACAAAAGGTTGCAGTGTTCCTTCTCGGAATGGGTGGAATGCTCTACAGTAGCCAGACATGTACGTACATTAGGAATATTGTTTGTACATTGTGCGTTTGTGTCAAAATGACAAGGTATGGGAGGACTAAAGGAAAAGCTGCCCACATCTGATAACAGGTGTTAAAAGGACTTGTGGGAACCCTTACACACATACGTGGCCTTCAGAGTTCTCGTAATAAAAATGGCATATCCTGCACAAAGTTTTCGCACAATACCCCATCGAGGTATTTTTGCGGAAATACGGCGTAGGAGGATGGGAGGGATACATACAAGCACTGTTGTCCAATTATTCCTGTTATCCTTACGCATTCTTTGCATTGTCTTGCTGTGATTTTCCCACTACTTTCAGCTAAAAAACAACTTTAGTTTAGCGGTAAGTGACAAGCACAATCCGTAACGTCACTGTGTGCGTTTGTGGAATATATTCCGGATGAGACAGGACGTGGGGAATGCGTTTGAAGGGGAAAAAAAAAGATATACAGTCAAGTCGAGTCGACCCAAAACCACCGCTCATTTGCCCGGCTGCCGAGGCACTAATGAGACACAGCGGTGTGGTGGTCAGATGAATTATGCCGTCTGGCCACGCAAACGCTCGAGCTGTCTGCACAATTTGTGCTTCAAACTCTCCGTCTCGACCTCCGCGTAAGAGAGGAAAAGAAAGGAAAGGGAGGAAAAAAACCAACATAACACAATCTACGGTAAATGGGGATGGGATGGGATGGGTATGGCAGCTGACCCCGGACAGACTTTTAATCATCTTTAGAGCCGCGCGCACATTAAAAATATACATGGGGGCCCTGTGATTCAATTAGACAAGGTCTCAGGACTACTGGAGCCAGGGAAGGATGTGGAGGTTCACGAGGGGTTAATTGCGGAACCACGCCGCTGTGCGACCCGGCACAAAACATCTTGTGTCAGACACCAGAGACAAATTGTTGAGGGCTTTATGCAGCTAGACACTTAATTTTCCGCAAAAGACAGCTAGCTCGCAAGGGGCCAAGAGAGAGCAAAAGGAAACAGTCTCTTCTGTTCAGGGGGGGAAAAAACCCATAACTGCCATTGGAAGATGTGGTTGCTTTGTTGTCGATGATCAACAGGGCCACTGACAACTTTGACCGGGCCCAGGACAAAAATCCTCTGCAAGGGCCCCCTGTCAATACATACAATGTAATGAGGTCCCAATTCTGGGCCCCCTCTTTCCCTGGGGCCGAGACAACTGACCCCTTTGTTCACCCTTGGCAGCGAGTCTGATTAACCCACCGCATTCAAGAAGTCATTTATAAATGATATATACAGTGATCTGATGAGGAAACCGCAGGGCAAAGGGGGAAGTGGAAGCCAGCGATCAGCCTGGGGCTTTAGGGGCTGCACAGTACAAGAGGGCTGGAGTTATTAATAGCTTGCTGTTGTATCTTACCAGGCCAATGAGGGACGGACTTCCCGCGTCGCCCAGTAGATGTGACGTAAAGCCCTGGAGGGCTACTGCAGTGGCTCTTCGCGTCGGGATGACGACAAACTGTAAACGGAGAGAATGGCAGAGCGGAGTCAAGACACTTCATGGGGAAAAAATAAATAAAGGTAGAGGGACAATGAGTACAACAGAACACAAAATAGAGTGAGAGAGAGAGAGAGAGAGAGAGAGAGAGAGAGAGAGAGAGAGAGAGAGAGAGAGAGAGAGAGAGAGAGTCAGAGAGACACACAGAGCAGAGCAAAGACATGCAAACAAACTGACACTTTAATACTTTGAATAAAGAAAGATAGTGACAAAGTCCAATCAACCTGTCATAACACGACTGCAACATTTTGAGACTTTAATTTAATGCAGAGTCATGTTCACCTCAGTGCCATCGCCGTCCGCCAGTCTCTTCAGCTTAAGAGAGAGCGGCGGTGAGGTGAGCGGAGTGGCTGTTCACCCCGGCAATAAGTGCTGGTGCCTCCCTGGCTGTCTCCTCTCGTCACCGCCACACAGAGAGCACAGTGCCCAGCGGGAGGCTGACGGACTGGATGGCCTTTCCATTTCACAGCAAACCCCCCCTGTTCAATGTAGCGCCAACTAATTCCACTTACGACTAATGCGACTCCAAACTAAATGCAAACTCACTTCTTTTTTCTGTCCCAACATTTGGGGCCAACACTCTCTCTCTCTTACTCTCACTCACTTGCATTCTCTCTCTCTCTCTCTCTCTCTCTCTCTCTCTCTCTCTCTCTCTCTCTCTCTCTCTCTCTCTGTCTGCCAGTCTTACTCATTGTGGTCATTGCTGGTCTTGCTGTCTCAGTCTCACCACATACATACACGCACAAACTCTCACTCTTTCTTGCTCTTTCATTGTTTGTGTTTCTGCTACGTCTGTGTTTCTGTGTTTCTCTGCCTCTCCTTCTCTCTCTCTCTCTCTCTCTCTCTCTCTCTCTCTCTCTCTCTCTCTCTCTCTCTCTCTCTCTCTCTCTCTCTCTCTCTCCCTCTCTCTCGTTTACAACCGCTCTCTATGTCTGGACACAAAAACATAGTTTCGGTGAGAAATTGCTCCTCCATTTGAATTTCCATGAGTGGTGTATGCATTAAGCTCAATCAAAGGCGTAATTGAACCCCCAAGACCCCGCCCAGTGCCTCAGCCTCAGCCTCAGCGTGCGCAGAGCTGAGCTCTCACAGTCCAGCCTTTCCAGGTCCCAAATAAGCAACACTGAGCAAACGGAACGAGGAGCAGACTGGCGAGGATGGCTAGTTGTGTTAGAATTCAGTTCTAGACAAGCTCTGCGCACTTACTCGCACGCACACATGCACACACACGCGCACACGCGCACACGCACGCACGCACGCACGCACGCACGCACGCACGCACGCACGCACGCACGCACGCACGCACGCACACACACACACACACACACACACACACACACACACAAACACGCACATGCACACACACACACAAAGTTTCCAGAGGCTCAGCAGATAAGTATAGGCTTCCCATACGTACCATTAAAATGTCCGCCGTGATGGCCCAGTTCAGAAACAGCAGCGTTTCCCCAATGAAGATGCAGACCTATGGGGAGAGAAGAGCAAGGGAAATAGAAAAATAGAGTGAATATAGCTACTCAATATGCTTTATTCTTCACACTCCAGCGTAATGGCAAACATTCCTGACACCAAAGATAATCCCATCACCACAAAATCCGACCTTGTGTGTTTTTCTTTCCAAAGCCATCGTAAAATACTTTTTTAAACTGGCCTTTGAAATGTGGAGAGGCTCTATTATGTGGTCAGATAAAATAGATGCGTGGGTCTAGGTTTCTTGACGTTGCTTTTTTTCAGACTCTCAAGGGGGGGTCCATTGGTGGGGGGTTGTTTTACTGAGTACTGGGATCTAGCATAGTACGCCTTATCTTGTTGGGGGGGGTGTATTGTTGAACTTGTGCCCTCCTGGGAATGGGACCAAGTTCAACAAGGTTCCCATTTACCACACACACACACACACACATCAGTGGTTGTAACTTGGATTCCAAGTGCAAGCCGTGTATAATGGCAAATTACGGCTGATGTATTGAATATCGTAAATTATCCTACGCGTTGCCATGTATACATAGTCAGTCTCTCGACAACCCCCCACAACCTAAATTAACGAGCTGTAGAACAGCTGGCTGGGAAAAAAACGGGTGACCCAGCGGAGCTTCCCTCGTAATAGACCTGTCGGGATTTGGTTGCGTCGGAATTCCACCAATCCGGTGCGAACCTGACTCCGCGTCAGTCTTTTTTTTTCATATGTATGCAGGCAGCGCAGTCTGCTGCTGTTAAAAGTTTGAGGACTTCAGGAGGGTGGCTAGGGAATGGAGTCCTTGTCTTGCAAACAGACAAGTACAGAATGACTAATCACTCTTGGGTGTGTTGGTAAATCAATTATTCATGCTAACACGGTATGAATGTTTTTGTGCACAACATTACATGTACACATAATGTGTGTCGTTATGTGTGAACGTCCATCTACAAGTACAGCGCATTAGTGTGAGTATTTGAAGAAGTGTGTGTGTGTGTGTGTGTGTGTGTGTGTGTGTGTGTGTGTGTCTGCGTGTGTGTCTGCGTGTGTGTGTGTGTGCTTGTGTGTGTCTGCATGTGTGTAAGTTTAGTAAAAGTCCTGCACAGCCTGTGTCGGCCTTAACTCCACGAGCACGGCTCATCCACCGTGACGGACTAGCAGACAAAGAGACAGACCCAGACCCGGCAAGTTTGACAGGCTCTACTGACTGTTGCACAGTATTGCATGGTGCCGGTCCAGTTCAGCTCTTTTTGGGTCTGGTGGTGAACCCTGCGCGGCAGGTCATCCCGTCACACAGCAGCCATCTCAGGCCCGGCACTGCCCTGACGTGGAGTGGCACTGCGCTGCCTTGCCCGTCCGGCTGTCACATTCTCAGACAGCACATCTGTCACAGCCGAACGAGCGCCCTCCTTCTCTTGCAACACAAAGCACACCGCCCCAGACAGCACGATCGCCTGCTCTCTCCATCGCTTCTAAAAAGTCTTGGCACTTTGTCATTGCCCTCCAGAACTTCGGTTTCCTTTAAAGTTACCCCCAGACTGTGATGTGTAAGACTTCTAGTCTAAGGAACTCTTTATTTTTAGAAAGTTTGATGACGCTTTTGTGTGTCTGACGCCTGTGGTGTTTGTTCTAGTGGCTGGAGATGAGGGTTAGGACACTGTGAGGAAAATCATGAATTAGCTATTTGCGATAACACCTATAAATAAAAATACACCGTATGTATCTATGGGCTTCAACAAGCAGGAGAACCTATCTTGTCTTTCTGAATGTGGGGCAGAGAGCAGAGGAAATGGAGTGCAGCCCGTGAGGAGAGGAGAAAGCGAATCATTGCCAAGCGAGAGGCTCCGCTAATAAACTGTGCATCCGCCCCACCCTACTCTCTTTCCCGATCTGCTCCTCCCCAAAGACACAGCAAATAATAGGAACTGCTGAGACAGCCACACATAGCCTAAGGTAGACTCATCTCTTTTCCTCTCTCTCATCCAGCTCCCTCTCTCATCCTGCTCTCTCTCTTTTTATCTTACTCTCCCAAATCTCTCCATTCATCTCTCTCATCCTCTCTTTTTCCATCCTCTATGACTCTCCTTTTCTCTTCCTTTCTCTTCTCTCTCTCTCGCTCTCTTGTTTCATCTTTCTTTCACTCTCTTTCTCTCCTACCATTTTCTCTGTCCTCCCTCTCCCTCCATATTTACCTCTCTTCTCTCCTCTCTTCCTCCGATCCGTATCTTTTTCCGTCATGGACTTTTTTGGAAACTCACGGACGGCTATAAACCCTTAGGCATCAGTTCCCGTCTCCAGGTGCTCCGTGTCAGCATCACTGGCCTGCTGTATCCTCCTAGCGCCTCACACTTCCAGGTAAGCTGCTACCGGAGGTCACCGCCATCCCACAGCTTACTGCAGCTCTTCTGAATGCACCAAAAAAGTTAGCAGCAGCAAAGCTCTGCAAAAACTTGGCACGTCACACCTACACTCTGACCCAGTGAACCAAGGACACATACCTTTCCCAGGCACTGCAATACGTACTGGCAATGACGAGTCTCTTTTTTTAAAAAGCAAAATACAATGTTGCGGATGTACTTCTAAGGAAGCACTTAGTTATTCTGCATGGCTTTCTCTTTTCCTTGGGTGTCGACATGCAAGTTCCTACAGTATTGTAACCACTGACAGGAAATTTAAGCGGGCTAGATCTGGCTTTTTATTTTTCTCACTCGAGGCCGAATATTTGGGGGGGTGGCGAGTCAAAACTGCCACGGGCTCCATTGTTTTCCAGGCCGACAGCGGCCGTTGAAAATGCTGCACCCTTTTCCTGGTCTGCATGCCAATTAGACAGGCGAACAACAACGAGCTTTCCAGAGGCTTTTCGTCTGACTGGAGCATAATTCAAAAGCTTCAGAGTCAGACAGCATGCACACACGAACGGTAGGCCTCCACATCTATACATGCACACACATGCACGCGCACAAACACACACACACGCACACACATGTGCACACATGCGCACACACACTCATACACGCCCATACATACAGACACCGCACACTTGTCAACAGGAATGTTCTAAGGGCATAGAAGGTAAAGCCTGGTCAGGAGGATCTATTATTTACTAGCCACAAAACCAAACCATCGCAATGGCCTCATTCCATCCCTGTCTTCAACAGGATGAGAGAGAGAGAGAGAGAGAGAGAGAGAGAGAGAGAGAGAAAGACAGAAAGAGAGAGGCAGAGAGACAGAGAGACAGAGAAACTGTGTCGGAGAGACAGACAGAAAGAGTCGAAAACAGCACCAGCTCTTCCTCCTCTCATGTCAGGTTAGTTCACTCCTCAAAGTTTAATGAGAGGCCGGCCGGTGTATTTGGCATTTCGCTTGATGCTTGTTTTGCTCCCATGGCAATATGAAAGAACAACGATGACATTGCAAAACCCTCTTCTGGACAAAAACTGTCTCTTCTTCTCTTCTTAAAAAAAACCCCCTCTAACCCTAGTCATTGGCACTAACCTTGCTTTACCTTTGTGCTCTGACATTTTTCTCCACATATTGTACACTGCTGATCATGTCCTCGTGTAAAAGTCACTTTGGATAAAGGCGTATGATGTAATGTAATATGTGCAGCCATGACTTAATACTTAAAGAGCTGGTCTTGAGATTGGAAGGTCGTGGGTTCGAAACCCATATCATCCATGTCTGCAGTGCCCTTGAACAAGGTACCTAACCTGACAAATCTACAGGAACTATAAACTTATACAGTACCCAGTAATAACTAAAGTCACTGTGGATGAAATTGTCAATTAAGTGTAAGGTCATGTAATGTAACTAAATGTAACATAATGTAACTAGAATGTAAAAGTAATTATTAAATGTGATGTAATGTGACTAGAGAACAAAATGTCTGCCGCCGGTGAACTTACGTAGGCCCCCTCGATGCTCTTCTTGGCCGTGACGAAGATGAGGCAGATGAAGATGGCCGAGCCCAGCATGCTGACGGCACACACCAGAGGGTCGGCGCGCTCCGTCTTCTGCCGGCACAGCCGCGTCGTCACCGCGCCAATCACCACTCCCAGCAGACCCGTCACACACGTGATCGCTCCAAAGATCAGACTGCAGACCAGAGGGCAGACAGGGACAATCAGAACATCGTACCACACCCATTCACATTTACTTTCACGGAATTTACACGTTGATATGCATATCAACTAGTATCACATACTTAATATAGTTGATAAATGTACTAGAAATTCATAGCTCATAGCGGTTGATTTACTAGAAATTAATCAATCAATCCGTCTGTCTAATCAAATTTTTATATACAGAGCAGGATGCTCCACAGAAGCAAGTGACTCTTCTAAATGAATACTTCCCATCATAGCAGGCTGTATTTCAATGGCCTACAGAGCTAGTGGAGAGGGGCAGGTGAAGAGTGGACTGTGGTGGTGTTGAGGTGTGAGCCCCTACTTTACCTGTCATTGCTGCTGCACGGTGCCACAGTGCATGGCTCCGTCACCTTCTGCACCACACGCGCCCTGTACAGGTACTGGGGGATCCAGGTGCCGAACGCCCCTGTGGCAAAGGTCACCGTGGCCGAGGCCAGAGAGGAGAAGACGAAGCTGCGACTGGTGAAGAGGAGAAGAAGACAAGTATAAAGACTAATTAGCACACATGGGCAGAGTTGTAGGAGAGAGAGTTTGGTTGGTGTCTTAAGAACAGACGTGTCCAAAATTAAAACAGTTTCCTTTCAAAACAGGTAACTTATCTGAGTAAGACATGTGTAGTTGTGTTGCAATCAGCTGACCCTGGATCAAGTTTATGGTGGGTCCATGTTAGGTTTTTAGTGTTTTTCAGTAACAACACAGTCCATCTATCTCATTAGGTACATTGGAGTAAATTGTGTAACAGCTATGTAATATCTTGGATTTGTGTTGTACTTACACCATGAATTAAGTTTTACTTAATTGGTACCGTGCACTGCTGTGCTTGTTGGGCTGCCTCCTAATATGGCCATAGGCATAAATGGGTAGTGAAGATGTGACAGCACAACGGTGAGGAGAGAGAGATGGGGTAGGGGGGGGGGAAATGACCCAGGTTGGATTCGAACCTGGCTCTCTAAGTATGTAAGTACGGGTATGCCACAGGACCCCCCAGCAATTTTGTTGTGTTTGCGGTGTGCTGTGTTGTGCAACAGTGATAATGAGACTTTCACTTTCACAAGGGTAATCACTGTTACAGATTTTTTTTTTAAATTGCGCTCTCTCTGGATATTTGAAGAGCCCATTTCAAGTAAATTCAAAGGGGACTTCAAAAGGTCCGTCTCAAGTGAATTTCTATTAATCAGTCTGGGAGAAAAAAAGAACAGAATGGAGTTGGCTTGTTTTGATTGATAGTTTTTCATTCTTGATCAAAACAACCCAACTGCTGTTTGATGTCCCTTGAAATGCACAACTTTACAGCAGCGGATTTGAATATACTTAAAAACATGTCCTACCCTTTTTGGATATGAACTTGTTCACACTTTCCATGCTCAAAGTAAGTCTTTCATTGGCTTCCCAGAAATAGTGACTGCATTAATGAATATGTATGGCAAATATACTATATGCAAAACGCATCCAAAAACGACTAAAATATGTGAGGGCTGTGGAGCACTCCAGGTTCTGTCTGTGTTTGCCTTACTTTTTCAGCAGGGATCTCATGTCGCAGACAAAGGAGGTGTGGCTCTTGATCTTGGGTCCGCTGGCGTCGGCGAGCCCCCTCTTGGGGTCTGGCACGAAGAGGAGGATCAGCGTGCAGGCCGTCATGCCCAGGAACGGAGACACCTGCGAAAACAAAACGCCTTCAATGTCAGCGCGCGGAACTCAAAGGGAATACTCGGCGAGGCAAAGATGACGTTTATGAGCTACGACTACAGGGGTACTACCAGATGCTTTATTTTCTATGCCCACTTGAAGGAGGGTAAAAAATAGAGAGAGAGAAAGAGAGAACATTCTATATTCTCATGGACTCATTCCCATTAGCATGAGAGAGAGAGAGAGAGAGAGAGAGAGAGAGAGAGAGAGAGAGAGAGAGAGAGAGAGCGAGAGCTTTGAAATGGCGTGACAGCATACGGTGTATTTATCTAACTTTAACACAAAAATCCCCAGCTCTGATCCAGCTACTTTGCCGTGTGGGCTTACTCAGCCTCGTTCATATCATAAAGCCGCATCCAGGCCTCTGAGAAAACAGAGCAGCCGCTTTACCTGTCTCTAGGGAGACCTAGATGAATATAAAACAAGAGGCGTGTTGCATACACAGACGCCAAAATTACCCCACTCAGAAAAACAGGCCGTGCTGAATGCGGCCCTATGATGGCCCATCAAGTGCGGTACGGTACAGGAACATCCAATGACCCTCAAACTAAAACAATGGTGTGTGTGGCATAGTGGTGGAAGTTTGTCGAACAGACTGTGCAGTACAATTGGGGGGTGGGGGGTTGCACATATGACTGTGTGCCAGGGTGTGCATATAGTGTATGACAGAGAGAGAAAGAGAGAGGGAGGGGGGGATGTGTGTCTGTTAGCGTTTGTACTGTATGTGTATCTCTCTCTCTCACTCACATCCTCCCTATCTCCCTCTACCCGTGTCTATAGTACATGTGAAATAGGGCTCCAGTCGTATGGAGAGTGATGTTCCCTGACTCAGATGGGTGTCTCAGCTGGGTGTCAGCTGTGTGTGGAGTGGACGCCGGACTCCAATTATGGCCCTGGTTACTCCAGTGAGGGCTGAGGCTTGTGCCTGAGTGTCTGAGTGCAGTCTCAGCTTGTTGGCCGAGCACCACCTCTTATCTCCTTTATCACCCGCCATGGATGGAGAAACGGCAATGGAAAAAGAAAAGGCTCCTCTTTGCCTCTTTCTCTCTCTCCCTCTCTATCTTTGTGTCTCTGTCATATCCTCTTTCTCTCTCGCTCTCGCTCTCTCTCTCTCCCTCTCTAACTGCCTATCATACAAAAGTGCAGAGAAAGAAATTGTGGCTTTTTAGAGACTAAAAAATACCCTGGCCAGTAGACATCTTTCTCCAAATGTTTTATGTTGCCGCCATCTCGGTGGACGTAGTGCAGCAGAGATTTTTTTGGACTGAGTGCCTTGTTTTGCATAATTGTTGTGCGTGTGCATGTGTGTGTGTGTGTGTGTGTGTGTGTGTGTGTGTGTGTGTGTGTGTGTGTGTGTGTGTGTGTGTGTGTGTGTGTGTGTGTGTGTGTGCGCGTGTGTGTGTGTGTGTGTAGAGGGGCGGGTGCATTTGCGTATCGGTGTGTTTGCGTTTGTGTGTGTGTGCATACTTGAGTGTGTATGTATGCGGTGTGGGTATGGGTGTGGATGTCTGCGTATGTCTTTCGGTGTGTTTTTTTATTCATGCATGTGTGTGTTTACGTGCATCTCCCTGCTCCTGTCCTCGGCAGTGTATCATTTTGCGGTTAGGATGCATCATAAATCTCTTCTTGTCTGCCTGTTCCTGCTTCATCCACTAAAGTAGGTTGTTTACTGTGTGTGTCCTCCTCTCTCTCTCTCTCCTTCCCTATATCCTCCTCCTGTGCTCCTGGTGCTTGGCCTGCAATGCTACAGAAGACTCCCCTGATGCTACAGAACACTGTCCTCCTGTGACCCAAAGAGCCAAACACAACTCCTGAGTTCAATGTATTTTTCACAGCAGAATCCTGAATCTGCTCTGATTCACCGTACAGTTGTCCTGTCCAGTTGTTCGTTTCCCAGCTCCTTAGGCCAGTTCTTAGTCATGTAAATTCGATTTCACCATGTACCATGTGTCGTGGATTTAAAAGAAAAAGACGACTGCCCAAACGTTGTGCATGTGAAGTCCATGGGGGGACTCAATATGTTCACTCATTCACCAATAAATTGCCCCATACTGTATATGGTAGAGGGTGGAAAGGAACCAGCCACTGACATATTTGACAATCATTTGACTGGTGGCTGGTGCCAACAATGTAACCCACGCCCTGCAGCATGTTATATTCACTGTATAGCAAACCAATGAGCATGAGTTACACACATGTGAAATGTACTGTGTCTCCCCAGAGCAATGGCCCAGAAAGGCCCCTTTTCCTCAATTACTCCTGACAGGTGGGGGACTTGTGCCAATTCCCCTGCTATACACATGGCAACGTTACCCAACGAGTGACACCTATGAAATGTATCGCATTTCCCCCAGACCACTCGCTCCGAAAGGCCCCTTTTCCTCAATTACTCATATCTTCATGTACTCTTGAAGTCTAGTGTCCAGACAGGAGAGAGCCTGTATCAAAGCTGGTCTTGATGACCCATCATGCTCTATGACCTAGACTCGATGCCGACCGGGCGTCGCTGAAATGCCACGCGGGCGTAATTAAAAGGTCGTAGGTTAGAGTGCAGGCCTCCCTGGACTTTTCCTCTCCGCTCTGGAGGAGGCAGATATTGAATAAAATGTCCAGTCCACCACGCATTACTCCCCTTCCCTTCCCCTTACAGGCACTTACAAACACTTTCCTATCTCTCTGTCGCTCCCTTTCTCTCTCTGTCACTCCCTCTCTCTCTCCCTCTTCCATAATCTTTGGCTGCCGTCCTCATCCTCCCCTTCTTTAAGAGGGAAGGTCGCCTCAGAGTGGAGCGAACTCCCTCTCCCCCTCTCTCTCTGGGGTCGGTGGCAAAAACAAGCGGAAAGTGCCACAAAGTGTTTTTTCCTCCAAGCAGGATACTGCTGGTAAGAAAAAAAAAACCTTTGTATTTTTTTTCTTTTCTTTCTTTTTCTTTCCACTTTTTTCTCTTTCTTTTGGCTTTCTTTTTTAAAAAGCCCTGGCCTGCTGGTGATTAATTGCTCCTGCGTGCCCCTTTGCGATGTTTTATTGGGAGGGGTCAGCGTGCAATGTGCATTCGAGGGCCTTGGAACAATGTGGGCCCCTGCCACTGCACTTGTGTATGGGGGCCTTGTGTTGTTTTTAGGGAAGGCAGGCGAGGGATGGCCTTCCCGTTTCCATGGCTTGTATAAGTGTCATGTCAAAAGGGTCCCTTTATCAGCGGCAGAGGCCAAAAGGGCACATTTTTAGACACCCAATGAAGGCCACACTTAACAAAGCTCATGTTTAGGACACAACCTATAAAGGCCCCATTTAAAACACCCCATGAAGACCATGTTTAACACAGCCTATGAAGTTTTCTCCAACACATTAGGCCAATGCCATTCTTTTTTATTATTTGACGGAGAAGGAGTGTCCACTAACAACAGCGCCCTAACTGGTCTTTAGGCCTTCACAATGGTGGCAGTAAAAAATGACCCTCACCTGTTAACTTTTGCCACTCCACCTGTACATGGTATTTTATGGCATCCACAACTTTTCCTTTCGGTGGTGAAAAGGGGCCAAAACTAATGAACTGTTGGGCCCCGAGTCATTTAAAATGCTTTCAGCTGCTCTGCCCTGGCTAGCCTGCCAGTTTTCTTTCTACCGCGCTCAAGAAAAATGCTCGCCCATTTAACCGTCCAAGTTTCTACCGGGTGTTGTTGCTTGATTTTTTTCCTTCTTCCTCCTTCCCTCCTGTCAAAGATCTCTGATGGTGAGAGGCCCCCGAATTTCCTCACGCTCTCGCTGGGGCCAGGCAAGGTGCAGTAGCACCACTAATTTCCTCGGATCAATCACCCGGCAGGCCGACCATTAGCTCCTGATTAATAGCCTATTTAAGCCCCACTTTCCCCCCTTCTTTCTCTCTGACTTTTTTTGCTGAAGTGCTCCAATGACAAGTAGCAGGAACGAGAGAGAGCAAGAGAAAAAACATTTTCTTTCCTTTTTTCTTTTTTTCCAGGGGGTGCCAGAACAAGTTCGTCTTTGTAACGGAGAGGAAGGGGGAGTCGTGCCGGGCCTGGTTGGGCCTGGTCCGCCCGTCCGTCCGTTCTCTGCACCACACAAAGAGTGCACTGACAGAACCATCGAAACGGGTCAGAGGTTGGCTCCCCGAGCACCGTATTTGCACAGCCTCGAGATCCGATATGCCATCTGTGAAAAAGATCCCAGGCCAACTGGCGGTGGTAATGTGTAGGTAATATGGAGCATATTCAAGACTTCCATTAGTGAAGGTATGGTGTCAGAGTCTGAGTCCGTCAGGTCAGTGTAAGCAAACATAGATAATATGGGCCATATTCATGACTTCCATAGTGGTGTATGGTTGGTGTAATGTAGTGATCCTGTCATGGGGCCCAATGTGGACCTCATGGAGGAGCCGACAGTGTAAGCAAACACGGGGGCCGTCTCTTTTCCGTAACCGAAGGCGGGCGGTATTCTGGGATTCACCTGTCCAGTGTGGCTACGGCGGGGCCAGTTTTGAAGTGGTGTGGACCGCTGTTATTTTGAGACGGATGCACGGGAATGGAGCGAGAGTTCATGAGCATACTGGACTCACTGTGTCTCTGCTGCGGTGTGTGTGTGTGTGTGTGTGTGTGTGTGTGTGTGTGTGTGTGTGTGTGTGTGTGTGTGTGTGTGTGTGTGTGTGTGTGTGTGTGTGTGTGTGTGTGTGCGCGTGTGTACTCGCGTGTACTCGCGCGAGTGCATGCAGCGTGCATCTGTGTGTGTATGTGTGCATGAGTGTGCAGCGTGCATCTTTGTGTGCCTATGTGTATTTGCTTATGTGCATATGAAAGTGTGTGTGTGTGTACACAAAAGTGCATGTGTGCGTAACCCCTGGTTGCACAGGGAAGTTTCCGGAGCTGTCAAAGCCACAGTGGTGTTGATTATGCTTGTGGTCCATCTCTCAGCGCCGCCTAAATGGGCTCCCATTCTGGCAGGATGTTTTGATGATACAGGTCTCGGTCTTTGGGTTGACTTGACTCAACAGGGGCAAATCTAGCTCCTACTGTAGGACCACAGGCCTCAGAATGACTCAGTGATGAAATACGATAATAATAACCCCTGCTAAGTCATAATATTCTGTAACCCACTCCGCCACACCCCAAACACACACAGCCAATTGACGAATGGGCCATCCACAGCTGCAGAGAAGTGTGAGGATAACTTTATTTCCAAGCCCTATACGAGCAGCCTGGTGACGCCATCCTATGTACTTCCACCCAAAGATTTTGTCTCTGCACATAGTCTGGTGAAAGCCTCCTAGCTTGGTTCACTCCCTGTTCTGCCAATCAGCAAACAGTTGAGAGTGGTGACGCAGAACTCACCTGCGAAGTTCGTTACTGATTGGTTAAGGTAGCACTATTCACACTTTTGCAACACTATATCATAACAGTCATGCTTATAAAGCACAATTTGAATTTGAATTTGAATTCGGAACGCCAATGAATTTAAATGTCAGAGTAAGCTCAGACCATCTCCCACCCTCACTTAGCTTTGACGGAGTTTCGCCCAGGCTACTATACAAGCACTTCACACACCATGATAGATAGATAGATTTGACACCTCTGATGTAATGTCATAATGTATTTCTGAACTGTATTCTGGCATTTACAGAATCTTATTGTCCACCCATGTATCTAAGGAGCGCTTATTTACATCAACACAAGTCCCTGCGTAACACCGCTGCATTGTTACTCCAAAGGGGGGTATTATGAGTGAACCGGGGTGACCTGCCCAATAACGGCCTTATTGTGTCTGATATGGAAAGAGTGCCGCAGCTTCCTGTGCTGTAAACATGTTGTGGTGGTGGTGTTTGTGTGTGTGTGTGTGGTTGTGTGTGTGTGTGTGTGTGTGTGTGTGTGTGTGTGTGTGTGTGTGTGTGTGTGTGTGTGTGTGTGTGTGTGTGTGTGTGTGTGTGTGTGTGTGTGTGTGTGTCTGTGTGTGTGTGTGTGTGTGTGTGTGTGTGTGCATGTGTGTGTGTGTGATGCCTGCTTACCCTAAGGGCCCAGTGCCAGTCCCCAGCAGCATCCTTGGCTGTGGAGCCCAGAATGTAGCCCAGACCACTGCAGGAGGAGAAGAGAAACAAGCAGAGCAGAGGAGGACAGAGGAGGACAGAGGAGAAGAGAGGAGAGTGGTGGTTAGAACACAGCAATCACACAGTTGGAATATAAACACACACACACACACAGATACACACAAATGCTTACACACACCCTGATGCCCACACCCACGCGTGCATGGAAAAACACACTTTTGTCTAAGCACACACACACATGCACACTCTCTCTCACACACACACACACACACACACACACACACACACACACACACACACACACACACACACACACACACACACACACACACACACACAAAGACACACACACAAAGACACACACACACACACACACACACACACACACACACACACACACACACACACACACACACACACACACACACAAAACACAAATAAACAAAGCAGAGTAAAAATAAACAGCCCTCTCTCCAAGTCCAAACCCACAGTAGCAGCAGCAGCATAAAGTCCAGCCACATGAACCTCCTGCCTCAGTCCCTTTCCCTCTCTCTTTCCCTCCCTCGCTATTTCACTCTCTCTCTTTCACTCTGCACTCCCTTTTCCCTGCTATTTCACTCTTTCTTTCACTCCCCCTCTCACCCGAATCATTCTTCTCTCTATCTTTTTCTTACATCAGTCCACTGGTTCTCCATCGGTCCTCTCCCTTTCCCTTGCCATTTCTCTCTCTTTCACTCTCCTCTCCCCTATTCATTATATCTTCTTCATGTATCTTTTTCTTACATCAGTCCATCGGTTCTTGTCAGAGTGCCAAGTGCTTCCACTAAAAGTGGAGTCATGACAGGTGAGGCTGGAGTGGTTGCTGTTCTCTGCTCTTCTGGGTATAGTAGTCTGATGCCATGTCCAGACCAAGAGCGAACTACGCTGCCTGGTAGCGTGGGTAGCAGAAGAAGTTTCGCCTTGAATACGCTGTATTTGCTCCAGACGCAGCATTGACATGTTTGATTCAGCTAATCACATAACGGCTCTGGCTTGACAGCCTGGGACATTCGGAGATATGAACGTTCCGATTGGTTGTCGCCGAACAGCGTCAGAGCGAATTCGCCTGCGATTAGATTTAGTTTAATCTTCAAAATTCGCTCTGGTCGCGCAAGAAGCTTCGCTACTGGCGAATTCGCTTTGGTAGCGCAGGTCGCGTGCCCTCCATAGAGAAATAATGACTTCCGTCGCTTCGTTCGCTCTTGGTCTGTACACGGCATGAGGCTGCAGGGGCTCCTGCTGGCCTGGCAGTGGGTGTAGTAGTGCATGGGCTACTTCTTCACCAGGCTCTACTGCTGCCTCTGCAGTCGCCTTTGCCAATTTGTCTATGTACAAAACAGACGTCGCCACTTCCTCTGTCTCTGCCACTGCCTCACCACCTATATTTGCCCTCTGCCCATGCATGAAACAAAAGAACCCCATTGGCATTGCCTCTGCCTTTAATTTTATTTTATTGTATTTTACTTTATTTTATTTTGTTTTGATTCCAACGATAGCCCCTTGAGTTAAGCCGTCTGTGTGCATGCATTCTGCCTTTTTTGCCTGTGTGTGTTTTTTGCCTCTGCCACTATTACTGCAACTGCACTTGCACTTGTCTTTGCCTCCGATTATAGTAAGCCTTCTGTCTCTATTTCTTTTGCCCATGCCTATGTCAATGCCCTTGCCAATGCCCCTGCCCCTACCACAACCTCTGCTTATGCTCCTGCACACCGCTTATGGCCATTGCGCCAGATTGCAGTGAGCACGCAGGGGCTTGCATAAGCAGGACAAGTAGCACTGAGCCCGAGCCCGAGAGACCGAGACCGGATCACGACAGCACAGCAGCATCTGGGCTGCAGAAACATTTCTTCAAGGAGGGAAAGAGCGTGATTTGGGGATGCGTGCCAACGCTGCTGCTGCTGCTTCTGTCTGTCTGCATGCATGTGTGTGTGTGTCTGTCTGTCTGTCTGTCTGAGAAAAGCTTTTTAATTTTATGGCAGGAGACATTGCCAGTAGTTTCTTGAGGAGGAAGAGTGGGATTTGGGATGCATGCCAACCTTCCTTTATCTATTTGTCTGTTTGTCTGTCTGTCTGTCTGTCTGTGCATTTTTCTGTCTGGCTGTCTGGAAGAAGCTTTTATTATTACAATGGGGACATTATCAGTTACACCTCAAGTACTAAATGCTCAAAGAGGCCATCTTCAGGGCCTTAATAGTTTTGTTTGTGTTGGCGTGTCTTCAGGTCGCTTGGGGACGTGTTTTGTTTGCCTACGTCGGCACGTTTGAACCATGTCGAGTGTGTGTGTAGTATGTGTGTGTGTGTGTGTGTGTGTGTGTGTGTGTGTGTGTGTGTGTGTGTGTGTGTGTGTGTGTGTGTGTGTGTGTGTGTGTGTGTGTGTGTGTGTGTGTGTGTGTCTGTATGTGTATATGTATGCAAACGGCTTATTTCAAGATGTGTGTCTGTGTGAGTCACCCCCAGTTTGAAAAAGGGGCCTCACTTCTATGTCCTGTTTGCCACCTGATAAGAGTGTCTGTCGTCGCTCTGTTTTGACCTGGCCGAGCAAAAGGGCCACTATGCAGGATGTGTGCCTGACTCACGTCCCTCGGTATGTGCCTTCATGTGCTGGTAATTCCCAGGGCATTCTTTGTGTGTGTGTGTGTGTGTGTGTGTGTGTGTGTGTGTGTGTGTGTGTGTGTGTGTGTGTGTGTGTGTGTGTGTGTGTGTGTGTGTGTGTGTGTGTGTGTGTGTGTGTGTGTGTGTGTGTGTGTGTGTGTGTGTGTGTGTGTGTGTGTGTGTGTGTGTGTGTGTGTGTGTGTGTGTGTCCATATGAATGTCCATTTGTGTGTGTATTTATCTTTGTGTGTGTGTGTGTGTGTGTGTGTGTGTGTGTGTGTGTGTGTGTGCACTGTAAATGTGTAGCTACAGTCCAGAGTTGTTTCTGGCCCATTAATCCAATCAGGGATGTCCTGTTTGGTCTGTCCCCGCATGTTTATCAGCAGAGGAATGTCTAATCTCCACCTCCTGCTGAAGCACTCTCAGAGTCCTGGGAGATTACATCACCACACAACACTTCAACCGTCAACTAACATGTTGCGGGTCAAGCTACTGTACTGTGGTGTCATTTTTTTCAAAATGACTTTTTGTCAATTAATGTGTTTTGTTAAACCATACAACACATACTGTTATGTTTTATTGTTGTACCATTTGATCTCACAAAAATAATTCATATGAATTGAGGACATGTACATGTACTTGTACTTGTAGTCACTGAAACACTCACTTAATGCCGGGCCAGAGTTGGAGGTTTGTTCTCATCATGTTCTGAATGACAATAACTAACTGACAACTTTGAATCTTGGGAGTGGAAATGGAGTAATTTATCACTAATAAAAGCTAATTATCATTAATGACCTAACAACACTATCTTCAAACTGTGAGCATCGCAAGCCAAAGCGTGAAGGCAGAGCAAGCCCTGTTGTGCAGTGGAGATAGATACCATCTTAAAAACTCGGATGACACTGATTGAAATAAGATGTTTGCCATTTTTTAAACAAGATTTTGCCATTTCATTGTGTGCCATCTCGTCACAGTTTTTAAGCAAAACAAGATCTGAGATAAGATTAGAACCTCTTTGCTCTGAACTTCTGTCAGAGGAAGATAAGACCGACACTCTTGCAGAGGACATGCAGCATTTAGATGGATATCAAAGAATGTGCTGATTAAAGGGAGACATTTGATGTGAATTTCTGGATGCTCCTCAGAGAGGAAGACAGAGGCAGAGAGAAAAGCAGAGACTGCCACATGTCCTTGCTCATGAAGAGAGACATATTTTAAACACTCCGTCACTCCCACTCCCATTCAAACTTTTTTTTGGGATAAGATTGTTTTTGCCATTGCCATCTGTCTTGGCCTTCTCTCGCTCGGAGAAGATTTATTGTAACTCAACGGGACGTTTTCCTGGTTAAAGACAAGATATACTGTTGGTATGTCTGGTGCGCCCGCTTTTTTGTTGTTGCTTTGCCTGGAACTTAACACTGCATGAGCCCTGTCTTCTGTATTTTAGATAGTATTAAAAAATAATAGATTATTATTTTTTTTAACCATGTCAAACTCTTGCATTATTTTCTGCATAGCTTAGCTCCATAGTATCGTCCACACAGTATATAATCTTTAAAGTAACATTTTTTAGGCTCCAGGCAAGAAGGGGTGAAGATACAGATTGTCATGTTTGCGAAACAGTCTGTGGACTCACATGAGGTTTGCATATTTACTTTGTGTGCACGTGCATGTATGCGTTTGCGTGTGTGTGTGGAGGTGTTCTAATCTGCAAGCCCACCGACATTCCTCGCTCACACACATTTTCCTGTGTTCCCAGACATCCAGAGACAGCATAGCGCAGGTATGTGCCATTGTTTATGCCTCTCCTGTACCCCCCCCCCCTCTTCCAAATACTGTACAGAGGAGGGCTGCACCACAGTGACCTCCAGTGACTGCCTAACAATGGGAGCTTACTGGGAAGTGTACACACACTCTCACTCTCTCTCATATGCGCGAACATACACACATGCACGCACGCACACACGCACGCACACACACACACACACACACACACACACACGCACACACCACTACTACTACCGCATTGGGTAGAGGAGCCATTATATTATGTTGTGCTGAGCTCGACTGATTAAAACGATCCATAAAAGACTGGCCCTTCACAATGGCTCTCAGCCTCTGGTATATCCTTGAAGCTCTAAAATCGTCCTCTCAGGATACCGTCAGATCGTTTTCACTGGCCACTAAATTACCAGACTGGGATTGATTACTCCACAAGGACTGTGTGCACGGCTACAGCTGAAGTCCACCATCAGCACGCAAGTCATCTTTACAAATAGGCTATGTAACTGTTACTATACAGAGAACTTCAATAGCGGACAAAGAGAATGTGTTTGTCAATGCCAGAAGTTATCTGGTGTGGCGTAAGTTTTGTCTTTGGAGAAAGTGCTGATTTTGTTGTTAAACTTGCTCATTAATAGCCAGGCTACTGCATTCTTTAAAAAAAAATTCAAGAAGCAACACAAGTGCAATGAGTTGCGCCCAGGCTAGATACAGTAACTGAGCCAACAGACTGACAAGAAACTAGTCTTGCTTAGTTGATTGGTAACTCACACAATCATATTTGTGATATACTTACATGTTGGACCCCATTTCTGTGCAAATTCATTCTGATTCAGTCTGATCTAAGTCTGATTTTCTTTGCCTATAATTCACATTTCATTACAGGCTGCTGGTCTGAGTATATTGGCAGAGAAAGTGTATTGGCCGAGGCAGCAGACCTTCCCTTTTTTGGCCCGGGCCGGAGAAGAGAGGAGAGGAGAGGAGTGGAGAGGAGAGGGATGCCGTTTCCGTTTCACCCCTCGCCTCTCGCCTGAGGTCACTTCCTGGAAACCGCCACAACAACCCCAGCAAAGACAAACAATATGTAGCGGTGAGGCGTGTGTGTGTGTGTGTGTGTGTGTGTGTGTGTGTGTGTGTGTGTGTGTGTGTGTGTGTGTGTGTGTGTGTGTGTGTGTGTGTGTGTGTGTGTGCATCTATAGAGGATGTTTGGCGGCTCCTTTCTACAGCGCAGCTCTGTCACCTCTCATTGTTTTTGGGGGAGGCTGTTGCACTCTATGGCAGGGTAGCTGATCGACCCGTGAGGCCCTCGCATGGGTGAGTATACTTCTCACACACACACATACATGCGCATGCACGCACGCACGCACGCACGCACACACGCACGCACAGACACACACACTCAAACACACACACA
>NC_085863.1:39978881-39998881 GCF_034702125.1 Engraulis encrasicolus
TTTCCCATATAATATTAGGCAAGACTCTAGCTAGGAAGAAGAGACCGCATTGATAGAGTATTGAGTATGTCCACAGTCACACCTAGGCATGAATCATGTCCACACAAGCAACACAAACACAAACTTACGAGTGGACATTTACACAACATGTGTACCCGGAAAGACCCGCTCAATTAGTAACGATGATGACATGTTGTATTAAGAATGCATTACAGTGAAAAGAGTAAAGAGAGTACTGCCTGACTACATTCACTAATCATGACTGACTGACTGTGCATTCCACACAAAGCACGCAGGTTAGCGTGACAAAGGTGAGGTTACTTCAAGACAACAAGGAACAAGAAAAAAAAACAAAGCCACCGCAGATGATTTGCATCCATGACACCTTGATTGTACCCAAATAAGAATGTGAAACCGTAAAATCAGAAATCCCAACACTTCAACTTCAAACAACGATTTGAAGAACAAAGAGAATCTTTTTTTATTGTCACCGTGCCATAACTAAACAGATGCCCCATCTCAACTGCTGAAGGTGACACGGTCACAGTTGGAGCTTTTTCAGTAATTGGTTCTTGAGAGGAATGTTGGTGCATAACTTCCAAGGGGTAGGACGTGCAACATACAGGGCCTGGCCAACTTGGCCCCCAGTTGTCAAATGGTGAGAGAGAGAGAGAGAGAGAGAGAGAGAGAGAGAGAGAGAGAGAGAGAGAGAGAGAGAGAGAGAGAGAGAGAGAGAGAGAGAGAGAGAGAGAGAAAAAAGAGAAAGAGACAGAGAGAGAGACTCTAAAATAGCGCCTACTCTAAAATAAAGAGCCCTCCTTTTAAAAAAAAGACTCAGGGCTTCGAGTGTTCTAGTAACCTCTTTCTTCACTTCACAATTTCACAACCCCCTTCAAACAACCGCTTATCACGGAATTGTATTTTTTTTACCGATTTGAAGTAAAGCACCAGATGGATGTTGACACACACACCAACAAAAAAAGGTGTGTTTAGGTGTGTTGACTGTCTTCCTCCCCCCTTGTTGCTATGCGGAATGTGATTAATGGTTGTGTTTTTCAAAATGGCTGCCAGGTTCTCCGGCAGCTGACTTGCTCAGCGGCTTATGTTGATTGTCCGGTTCACAAGGCCGCATCATTAATTAATATGGCTTCCGCATGCACGCTGGTCATTACTTTGACTATCTGTCATCAGTCATCATCACAAAGATGCACTTATACATGCACGCAGGCCATGCACGCTCTCTCTCTCTCTCTCTCTCTCTCTCTCTCTCTCTCTCTCTCTCTCTCTCTCTCTCTCTCACACACACACACACACACACACACACACACACACACACACACACACACACACACACACACACACACACACGCACAAGCACACAAACACATACACACACACACATACACACACACACTTCCTCCTCTGTGAGACTCAGTGATGGAGGGAGTACTGCAGCACCAAAGGGCTCAGCTGCCTCCGTGTCTATCCAATCAAGAGATGCCCAGGGCCTCCTGCCTCTCCACTGATGCAGCACTCCCTCTCCATAGTGTGGCCTAATGCCGCTCATGATCTCATCCAATAAAAAATGAATGTGAATGTCAGTGTGTTTGTGTGTGTGTGTGTGTGTGTGTGTGTGCGCGTGTGCGTGTGTGTGTGTGTGTGTGTGTGTGCGCGTGTGCGTGTGTGTGTAAGTGTGTGTGCGTGTGTGAACGTCAGTGCCTTGTGTGTGCCTGTGGAGTGTCTGAGTATGTGTGTACATCTGTGCGTAAATGAGTGTGTGTGTGTGTGGCTTTGTGCATTCGAGATGGGATTGTGTGTGCGTGTGAGTGAGTGAGCGAGTGAGCGAGTGAGTGACTCACTGTATATCTATGAACGTGAAATAAAAGTAAAAGGAATTTGCACTTCCTCTTTGGTTGAGCCTGGCCAGCCAAACAGGCCTGAGAAACTGAATGGAGATCCAGCAGCAGCTGCATCGTGTGCTGTTCCATGCCGAGTTCAAAGGTGCTATGAGCCATTCTCATTGGCGAACGCCGAATGTTTATATCGCGCATTGTAAAACGCAGGGGAGGAAGTAACACAGTAGACCTCCAGGACAATGCCCTCTGCATTCCCGTCACTGACCTGTGTGTGTGTGTGTGTGTGTGTGTGTGTGTGTGTGTGTGTGTGTGTGTGTGTGTGTGTGTGTGTTTGTGTGTGTCTATGCCTATGCCTATGCCTATGCCCGTGCATGTGTTTCTGCACATTCCTTGGTGCATTAAAACAACATAAAAAAGAGGAAACTCTGATTGTTGTTGGAGCGGGTCCCGGCTGGGTCAGTGTTTAGAGGTCACATGTCACCTTATTCTGCATCGCCGTCCCTCCCAAAAAGAGAAGGAATATAATGTGATCTCCTAAGCCTTCTGTTGTTCCTCAAAGTATGAATTTAGCCCTCTATAAATATGGGTGCCAGACTGAAACCATGACTAATATGCTACTATCCTTTTCATACTGCAGACAGGCAGAAATAGATAGCCGGCCAGTCAGCAAGCCAACCTACACCCAATCTGTCCCACGGAGCGGAAGGATTGCTTCAGAACAGGGTTCACGGGTAAGAAAGCCATGTAGGAGGAGAACATGTTGATGGATGAAGTACTGTAAGGGGTCTGTCTCCGCTAATGTGTGTTTGGCATGTGTGTCTGTGTTTGTTTCTATAGGAAACAATCTGTTGGCAAGACTGCGGTTTGGGAACCTCCCAATCTCCCATCCAACCACTCCTACTGACATACAGTTCAACAAGGCTTGCTTCTTACCTTATCATTAAAGTTACATAATGTGTCCATTAGCTTAATACTCAAAACATGCCACCGTTGGGGCAACACACACTTCGCTGACAGCACTAAGCCTGAATGACCAGTAGTATACCTTCCCTTCAAGGCTGGAGCAAAGGATGCTTTCAAAATAAACAAGATGTTACGCAACGCCTCACTGTCTCACTCACTCACAAGACGCCAAGGTGATAATTCCCAAGAATGACCTGACGTGCGCTTCAGTCGCATTTCAGTTTATGGTATTATTTTCCAGGTGTGACCATGGTATGCCGTGTCACTGCTGGCGGTTTCATTGAAACTGCGCCTTTGAAGTTCCTCGGCTCTCACATCATCAGTCACACTTTTATGTGACTTCTGATGCTTAATGAAGAACGCGGCATGTCATTCTCGAGTCCTCAAAGGGGACGGCATAGAACATCATGTAACTACTACACCGAGGACCGTGGCAAACATTTATTAAGCTACGCAGCAATGCGTTCAAGGTATTTCCAACTCCTGCCAGGAATTCCTTTCTTCATCCTCCACCTGAATTCCCCCGTGCTTCATGTGTCACAGTATCTTTCTAACGACAAGCCCAAAAAAGGACAGCCATCATTCCACTGTACAGGCATGCTTCCGCATAGACAACAATAAAAAGATGGCTATTTTTTGTTTGACTAGTGAGCAACAGAGCCATTAGTATAATTATCTGCTTTTAAGGCAGCATACCATGGCAAGACAAAGGTTCCCGTCTCGAGTGTCTGTCATGCTGTGTGTTGTTCATTCGAAAGAGCAGAATCACTTTGTGTCGTTAATGCGTCCCTACCTGCCAATCTTCCCCTGCGCGTAAGTGCAGCCACTGCACTTAATGTTGACAGGAGTACACTGCGTGTGCAGTACATGTCATACGCCTACTTGTCAGAAGCGTGGGTGGGATGCGAAGTGAAGAGGGGTTTTAAAAAAGCATCGTGACGAGGCGCTCTTGTCATCGTGGCATGTCTTTGTTGCTTGCTTGCTTCGCTCGCTTGTTCTGTCGCTGACGTAACAACACTCGCAGCAGACAGGTCATGGCCTTCACCTGCCTCTGAGCTGCCTAGGCTGCCATTTTGTTCTTAAAAGGGAACGAGAAACAAGTAGATGTGTCGTGATGGTGACATCCATCACCTGAGTCTACAATAGGAGGCCTCAAGAAAGAGAAGGGTTTTCAAAGGGACAGAATGTCCAACTGTGTATGCACTCACAGGTACATTTCACTCCTTTCCACTGGAGCACCGCTATCTCTGGTCTGATCTCGGCACTCTACACTGCATAACATCAAACTCTACCTTGGCACAGTTCAGAGGCTGCATTCTACAACCTTTTCAGGAGCATGGGCTTTGATTACCATAAACACAGGAATCTTTACGATTGTTTGGTTGTTAAATGAAGCCCATAAAATCTGCTCAAGCATGTGTGAAATCAAACTACATGCATACCAAGTCCAGAGTCTATGGTTAGAGGTGGTTAGTACTGGACTCTTTGTCCTCCAGTTTTAAACATAGTGTACCACTGTACTGTATGTACAAGTACCATGGTACAGAATGAAACCATCACGCCAGTCAAGCCAACCACAAGTCTGAGATCAAGTGAATGCCAACATGCATCCACACCCAAATTCAAATTGAATTGAACTCTTTGGCCGTTATTTCAAACACCATACTGTGAGTAACTTGGTCCAGAAAAGAAAAAAAAAAAAAACGTCACACCGGTCAAACCAACCACAGGTCTGGGGTCAAGTGCACTTACAGTAGGTATAGTTCGAATGGCATCATGTGGTAATATGTCATAAGGGGCACAGAGTGTACAGTACAGTAAAACATGAGTGGTCCATGTGCACTCATAATGATGACTCACACAATTATCATGTGGAGGCCAATGCTGAAGAAGAAAGATAAAATGGCTGTTTCATGGAATCCAAGGTCTTTTCCAGACATAATACAGTGATTTCTCTCTCTCTCTCTCTCTCTCTCTCTCTCTCTCTCTCTCTCTCTCTCTCTCTCTCTCTCTCTCTCTGTTTACAAATGGTAAATACAAACTATGCTGGAGGCCCATGACTAAGTCAGCCTCCTCCTGCCTCCTACCGTCTTCTCGAGGCTCGGCGAGCGATGACAAATGTCGGCAAGCAATGTGAAGATTACGTAAATGTCACTGCGTTCATTAAAATGTATCTCGCCGAATTAGCAGATGCGGTTTAATTGCTGTGAAATTGTGCGGAGCTCTGCTCGGGTGATGCTGGCGTCTAATACTACTAAAAGGAAGTCCGTTTCTCCGAAAGCTCCGTTGGCAGCCTCGACAGAACTGAGCTGAGCCATGCCTAGTACTTACTATGGCAGTCACACGAAACTCAAGAGGAAAAATGAAAACGAAAAACTTGAGCTACAGTACCTCACATCCATGATATCAGCTGACTTGCGTTAGGGCTGCACGATTATGGAAAAAATCATAATCACGATTATTTTGGTCAAAATCATAATCACGATTATTAATCACGATTATTTTTGCAGATTTTTTTGAAAATTATAACAAGATGAAATATAACCAAGAATGAATAACATACGGGATGAGCAAAATAAAATGAATTGTAATAATTATGTAAAGGCAATAGCATGAAACTCAAGTGGACAGATTTCAGGCCAGAAACACCAGCCTGTCAGTATGTTCTGGGTTCAAGGACGCTCTCAAAAGTAGGTCACTATTGCCAAGATTAAATCACGATTAAAATAATGAGTTCGATTTCACTATGTTATCACGATTTTGATTATTTTTCGATTAATTGTGCAGCCCTAACTTGCCTACAGTGTATGAAAAGGCAGGAATAGGCATCGTCAGAGTGGTGAGAGGGGGATAAAAAGGAGAGATGGAACAAAAACAGAAACAAAGAAGGGATGGTGAGGAGGCAGAAGAGAGAGAGAGAGAGAGAGAGAGAGAGAGAGAGAGAGAGAGAGAGAGAGATGAGATGAAACTCAGGGCTCCGAGAGATAGAGAGAGAGAGACACTAACGACACCCCCACATTTACATCACTAGGTGCATAAGCAGCAATTCTGGGCAGATGTCCCTCCATCATAGTGTCTACAGAGGCCCCCAGGAGAGGTGGGGATAACCAAGCACCAACCAACCCCCCCTCGGGCTGCATCCCCCATACCTAGCTCATCCATCCCACCCACACACCCCTGTCTGTCTGTCTGTTGGGGCGGAGGAGGAGATGGAGAGCCCAAGTCTGTGCACAACCACCACCACCACCACCAGCACCATCACCTCCCTCTCTCTTCTTTCTCCTCCAGTCCACTCTCCTCACACTTCCACCTCCGCTTCAGTATGTATGACTCACAAGCCGGATGAGCGCGATGTGATTTAAATCGGCGACTTTTCATCCAGCTCTGCCTGCCTGCCTGCCTGCCTGCCTGCCTGCCCGCCTAGTAGCGGCCGCCTCCAAATCACAACGCCTGCTGACTTCATTACCACCTGAGCGCAGGAGGATGACAGGGAGAGGTCAGACACATAGCAGGTGGAGGGCGGTGAGGTGCAACAACACATAGAGAAGACACAAAGAGAAAGGAAGGATGTGGTAGTAATAACACACACAGAGAAAACACACAGAGAAAAGAAAGGAGGTGCTACACAGAAAGGTTGAAAAACGAAAGGATGAAAAACTGTGTGATGCAATCAGAACCATAGGTCGCGTGCATGAAGTATTTGTGTGTGTGTGTGTGTGTGTGTGTGTGTGTGTGTGTGTGTGTGTGTGTGTGTGTGTGTGTGTGTGTGTGTGTGTGTGTGTGTGTGTGTGTGTGTGTGTATGTGTGTGTGTCTGTGTGTCTGTGTGTGTGTGTGTAGATGCATGAAAGCAAAAGTTTAAGACACAAAAAACATGCAGAGAAATCTGTGACAGGACAGGAGACCTGGCAGTCGCACATGGGCGAGAGGCTGAGTTAAGGCTCCAAATCCCTCTATCACTAACTCTGTTGCAGAGGACTCTGCTTTGCTCCGAGCATCATCATCACCATCATACATACATATGCAGCAGCAGGAGCGTGAGGCATCAGAGGGCATCCTGGGAGGCTGACGGCTTCTGCTGTGCGTCAGGGAGGGGATGGCAGCAGCAGCAGCAGCAGCATCAGCCAACAGCATCAGCACCCCCAGAGCTGTCAGTGTCAGTGCTGACACGCCACAGCGTAGATAGAGGAACTAGCTTACTTAGAGCACAGCACACAGCATGCTGCAGCACGCCCCAGCCTCACCCACGACATGGGGCTATCACAAAATAAAAAGGATGACACGCTATGCTTAACTGACCTGTGCATACAAACACTAACTGTACATGAGTATGAACATACGCACATGAGTGTGTGTTCCTGCACCATCCCTGTAGAATAAAACCCCCCAGTGTGTCCATATCAGTCCATATCTTACCTACATGTATGTATGATCTACACAAACGTATTCATGCCATGTATTCTATTACTGCTCCTGCTTTTTAGTTCCACTACAAGGAGTTGTCCTGCGTACCAATGGGATGCCTGCACTCTATCTACTATTTTTTTGCTGCTGTTCTAGATCTAGTTCTCTTCCTCGGCCTCCATATCTAGATCACAGACAACCTCATTGTGGTTATTGAGTTCAGCAGAGTGGCTCATCAGCAACAAAACAAGAGCCTTAAGGCCCCAGGAGCTGCTCCAACCCCATACCAGGTGAGGTGAGGTGTCAGCCCAGTAGGTGTGAGGTGAGCTGAGTGTTTGGTGATGGCTTCAGAATTCTTGCTCCTGCCTCTCTCTTCTTTTTCTCTTTCATGCCTGTGTCTGTGTCTCTCACCCTCTCATTCCATTTCTCTCTGTCTCTCCTCCTGTCCTTTCTCTTCCCCTCTCACACCTTTCCCTGCTGGGCTGCTGTCCAGCCACATTAATGCTCTCTCTCTCCTCTCTCTCTCTCTCTCTCTCTCGCTCCTGTGAATGTGCTGTGCAGACATATCCACCAGGAAAATGCTTTACTAGTCACTGAGAAAACATTAGTGCTACACTATTACTACACTAAAGATTATTAAGTAATACATTACAACTTGATCATTGCCATTCTGGTAGCAGCAAAAATAATGATGTCTTGAGTTTTTCTCATTTTAGTCAACAACTTGTCGAAAACATCCTCTGTTTACCTGGGCCCTTGTTGCTGACACGCAGCAGCTCAGGCATGGCAACGTTTTTGCCTGTTTTAAATATTGTGCAGTGCACGGATGGATGAACGGCTATGCACAGTTGTTTGTCTGCTTTGATCTACTTGAGACGGCACTCTGTTCCCTAAAACAGGTCCTCGCTGTGGTTTTCCCCCGTCATTGTTTGATCAGCCACTTTCAAAACTTCACAGTGTGCCTGCTCCTGCACTTCATGACAGAACATTGTAGTTTTTTAGGCTTTCCTTAGAAGTACCTGACACGTAAAGCCAGAATCTTTTTGTTGGTCTTCAGGTGAAGAGATATTTGTGAATTTGTCTATTTTTTTTAAATGTGGAAGACCATAATACTTTGTGACAGATAATTGTATTTCTTCAGATATTTTTCAGAGATTCTGACACACAAAGAATCATTATGTTGGTATTCAGAAAAAAATAGTTTGTCCATTTTTTGAAGTGAGGAACACCAATACAGTTGATCTACCTGACGCATACTGAGTGCCTGAGTAAGATGCCTATGCCATAGACCACTGGTGTGACTCATTCGTAGGGCAACACAGACTTGCATAGGTCCACAAACACAGCTTATAGGGCTGAGTGCGTGAGAGGCTCTATGCTATAGCCTGCCGACATGTTTGACCAAAGGGTCATCGGTTCACATACCGCCTGAGAAACTCAGAGCGAGAGCGAAACGCGACACCTCCAAGTCAAACAGCCGACCGCAAGAAGTGAATGACATGCGAGGCATACCAAACGATGGAGGGAAAACCTCGGGCAAATGACAAGCAGAGGCATACCAGCAATGAAAAAAACCCTGAGTAACCCTAGCTTTTAAAGAAGCGCTCAAAGGGGAGATGCCATCGAAAACATTTTTTGTGGTCTGCGCACCACATTATTGGAAGAGCTTTTCTGTTTTTCCGGTGAGCTGGTGGAGGAGCGGTTTGTCCTGAACGGAGAGAGGGGAGCCGTGAGAAGTGGCATGAAAAATGCAAACAGACCCTTGATGAATGGGAGAGCGCAGGTGCACAGGTGCAGATGTGCAGGAAATGGCCATTCACAGGAAGAGCGGCTGACGTAGGGGGGGGCGAGGAGAGCAGCCAGAGACAATGCAGCGCTTCTTACAATGCACAGCCCCGGCCCCGGCCCCGGCCCCACGGCACTGTACCATAACCACATGTTTGCTTTGCTCCCTGTATGTGTGGCAGTGCGTATAATAGCCTTGTTTTCACAAAGGCAGCCAATTCACAGAAGGAGAGAGAAAGAGAGAGAGAGAGAGAGAGAGAGAGAGAGAGAGAGAGAGAGAGAGAGAGAGAGAGAGAGAGAGAGAAAGCGACAGAGAGAGAGTGAAATGAATAGTGGCAGAACAACAGAAAAAACGGATTAGCAAAGAGATCACTCTGCTACTGAACAAAAGAGGGGGTTATTTTTTAAAAAGTTCAGTTTTGAGCTTTGGGATTAGCTTGAACAGAGCAGCCAGTTGCAGCTCTTCTTAAAACTGCGACATAAAAAGCTTTAGAAACTTTGAAGGTCTTTTGGACATAAAAAAAACCCTTGTGTGACTCAGTGCTGAAGAGGAGTTGAAAGGATCAAATTTATTCCAGCTACCTGAATCATTCAAGACTAAGCCTTACCTTTTATTTACTGTTCGTCCACCTAACAAATAACAGCAACTACCGATTTACAGTATTGTAGGCCCTACTGTATATTCAAAGGAGTAGAATTGCTGTCGAGACATCTATGTTTCATGAAAATCCCCCTGGATATCAAACAAAAGAGGCGGAAATAAACCTCAGTTTGATCTCAATGTTTTGAACATTTAAAACTACTACTGTATGTGCAGTGATGGATGGTGTTGAACTGTACATGTACTGTAGGCCTATATGTTTGAACCCTATTGAAAGTATAGCTTTGAATTGTAAATGTTTGAACACTACAGTAGTAAAGGGTGTTGAACAGTAAGTACTGAAGAAGGCCTCATATCCTTACTGTTCCAATGATGTCATCCACCAGCTGCAGTGCCAACAGGAAGCTTTGCCGTGAAACACCATAGCTAGCACATACAGTACAGGGACATCTGTAAGGGGACCCTATATCACAAACACACCACACAAGTCAGCCAGACCACCGTTTCCACAATACCATGCAGCAGGGCCTCTGAGAGCTTTGGCTGGGCCCGGGACAAAGTTAGTTGAAAGGCCCACATGTAATGGGAAGCCATTCTGGGCTCTCCCTCTCCCTGGGCCTGGGACAGCAGACCCCCTTTGTCCCCTCCTGTCCACTTCCCTGCCATGTGAAGTGTGGGGCGTTTGTCTTACGCAACACAGTGGAAACTGGACATGGTCCAATGCTGCTATCGGAGTAAACTGGAGGACCACTCTCGACCTCTGAGCCCCTTGTCTGTTATCAAGGTGTTTTGTTGGCACGGGGGGAACAGGGGTCACAGCGACACAGCGGGAAATGGAAACGTGAGTCACGACGGAGAAATCTGGGTGGAGGCTTTTTCTCTTAACAAGAACATTCGTCTGTCCACTCTCTCTTTGGCTTAATTGCTTATGGTAAAAGCGTTTGTGCTGCAGCTAAGTTTAGGTTCACAAAGCCAACGACGGCGCCTAAGTAGGAGCTTTCAAGAGATCAAAACACATGGGAGAGATCACAAGAGCGTTTAAGAGATCACTGTAAACGCTGGCATCAGTGACACGCGTGATCATCAGTGCACCTCACACATGCACATTCTGTTCTAATGAGATGCAATCAGCCAGCCAACTATCTGTCAGCCTTTGATGAAGTACAGTATAATTGTTGGCGTGGAGCGCAAAAAAAACAAAAAACAAAACAAAATGGCAGCATTTGCTTTAAACAAGCCAAGTCATTATCATCTTAGCACTGTCTTCAGCGTGCCGCCTTTTGTCACTCAAATCTCCGAGGACCGCACTAGTGGAACCAGAGCTTTGGCGGCTTCAAAGGGGCCGAGAGGAGGGGGAGCCGTTGTTGTCTGAAGTGGCTCGAGTGATTGTGTCTAGAGTGTGTAAATTTGTGTTGATAATTGTCTGAGACTGAGACTGAGAGAGAGAGACCCAGAGAGAGACAAAATGAACATGAGAAAGATGGATGAATGAACTGGAGCACATGATAGGCTACATGAGGTACTGTAGGTCTTCCACAAGGTGTTTGGGGAAAGTGATGCTGGAGGACGAGGCTATTAAGGAAACTTCAAACACTCAGTCTGCATGAGTTAACAATACAACTGAAATGGAAATAAAAGTCGCTTTGACACATTTTAAAATTTAAGAAAGAATATGCTGTCTGTGGTTTTGGGTTACATTCTGCATTCTTAAAGGCTGAAATTCAACTGTGATGAAATGGCATTCATGGTGGTTAACTCACAGACAATATAAAAGAGAGAGTCAGAGCGAGCAAGAAATAATGAAAATCTTATTGACGGCGGTTGGTTGATAAGGAGTATGAAAATCCAAATAAAGCCTTTCCAGTAACCCACTGTTCATGCATGGATTCATAAAGTATTTTAAAACCAAGATGGTTAAAAAAAAGTCCACACACGAACCCACTTAAATTCTTTGAACTCAAAAATGTTAATAAGAGCAATTGGAAAAGTACCCCAGATGAAAGCAATCTAATGAAACAGTCAGTAGTTCAGTATACAAGTGCACAGATTTGAAGTATGCACTGTGAGAAATGGCACTGTCAGGGAAGCCGACAAGGGGGGGGGTTGGGGTGGGGGTTGCAAAGGGGTTAGTTGTCCCGGGCCAAGGGAGAGCAAGGGCCCAGAATTGGGTCCTCATTGCCTTGTAAGTACGTTGTGGGTGGCCCTTTCAGATGAATTTGTCCTGGGCCCGGCCAAAGCTATCGCCAGCCCTGGGTGCCGTCAGTGGCATTCAGTGCCGGGCATTGTGTTACGGTCAGGGTGCTACCTGACATGGTGAAAGACGCTGAGTGCTTGATTTCTTTTTACAGACAGACATATATACTGATACGTGGTCACCCCACACTTCCCACCACCACACTGTATACATTTACCCCCCAAAGTGCCCATTTAGATAACATCTAGTGGTGTCAGTTCACACGCACACACCCATGAAATGCTCAAACTTAATAAACATACACATGGTCGTACATATACACAGTCACTCCCACATGCACGTACTGTATATGTACACATGCATGTTTGCATATATTGGAATATACACACAGGCACATGCATGTATGCACTCACATGTGCACACAGAGACAGACAAAACCTGATGCTCTGAAAAGAGAATAAGCCTACTGCATATGGTCTGTCCACACACAGACACAGACACAGACTCAAACAAAGATACAGATACAGACACAGACACAGACAAAGATACAGATACAGACACAGACACAGACACAGACAAAACCTGATGCTCTGAAAAGAAAATACTCTATATGGTTTGAAAACAAAAGCCAAGCATTCCACTCTTGGTCAACGAACGAGAGCTCAAATTTTACAACTGGTTACAAATTCAGAGCTGTCATTGCCATGTTCTTGGGGCGCAGCTCTTGGGAGTGTGGCAGTTTACAAACGCACCCTTAGTGAGGCGGTCTGGTCTGGTGTGGCGATGATGTGGGGACCTCTGGGGGCCACGTTGGGGGGGCCTTCGTCTGCGTGGGAGCGGAGTTCCCCACCGCTAGACATGCGGCAGTACAGCATCTGGGAGCGATGGAACGCAGCGGTCGGGGTTTTCTATTTCCAAAAGGCAAGACTAGGCAGTACATGTGGCAGTGCAGCGCCAAGTTTATGAGGTTTTTCTCCCCCTCTATCTCTTTTTTCCCCCTCGCTTTTCTGTTTTATGATAAATTGGCGCTCTCTTGTTGTTTTGGTGGGAGAACATCTGGGGCGTATGAGAAGGCCTGGGACTCCAATACGACTTCACTTGCCGGATTCATTTCTCACCACTGTGGTCGCGTGCACACACACAGAATCACACTCACGAATGCACGCGCGCACACACACACACACCACACACACACACACTTCCTTTTTTATCCCTCTCTGTCTCTCTCTTGACCACAAACACGCACACACACACACACACACACACACACACACACACACGCACACACACACACACACACACACACACACACACACACACACACACACACACACACACACACACACACACACACACACACACACACACACACACACACTCCAACTGGCCCTAAACTCTAAGCTCTCAGCACCTTTCAGCAGGCACTAGATTGGCATGAGGGGCTCTTTTAAAAGGCGGATAGGCCTGATGAAGACGCTGACAGCACAAGAGCCACTTCAGCACTAAAGCACACTGTGTAAGCTGGGTGTGTGTGTATGTGTGTGTGTGAGAGAGAGAGAGAGAGAGAGCGAGAGAGAGAGAGAGAGAGAGAGAGAGGGTGTGTGTGTGTGTGTGTGTAGGTGTTGATGGACTAGTGAAGAGAGGGCAGTGTGTACCGCATTCATGGGCACACGTATGTCGTCCTCACACTGCACACGTGCAGAGAGAGAGAGAGAGAGAGAGAGAGAGAGAGAGAGAGAGAGAGAGAGAGAGAGAGAGAGAGAGAGAGAGATAGATAGAGAAACTGAGAGACATCTGTGCCAGTTTTGCATACACTTCTCGGTATATACTGTGAATAACTTCAGAATCGTGTCAATGCAATCTTTTTCAACGGGAGATGATGGCCTGCCGCCATGTGGATGTATGGATGGCTTTTCCCTGGGATGCTTCATCTGCATCGGTACAAAGAGGCAGAGCAGAGTAGGAGAGCAGAGTGCATCATGGGACTCTTCCTCAGAGCAGGGTAGGTTCGGAGGGTCCTCCAACCTTCCCATCCCTTTTTGCTCTGCCTTCAGAATCCCTTCCGAGTACCTTGAAGTAGAATGGCTCACTTTCTAAAATCTTTTTCAAAGGAAAATGATAGCCTGTCACCCATGTCTGCGGATGTCTTTTTTCCTGGGATGCTCGATGCCGACTTACGTGTCTGCACAAAGAGGCAGAGTTAGTGGGAATCTTCGAAGGCCTTTTTACCCAGCGCAGACGAGAGAGGAGAGGAGCTCTGCTCATGCACATTTGCTCTCCCTTCAAAATTCCTCACGAGTACCTTTAGAATGGAGCGCTTTTTAAAATCTTTTTTTTTTTCAAAGGAAAATGATGGCCTGTCATCCGTGTCTGGATGGGCTTTTCCTGGGATGCGTGATGGCTTGGCTTACTATATGTGTCTGCACAAAGAGGCAGAGTCGGTGGGGCTCAGCGGGCCTCTTCCCCTGCTATGCAGCAGAGGAGAGACGAGCATCTTCCCATGCCTCCATCCCATCCATGGCTGCGCTAATGAGAGGAGTTAGCACTCCTAATGACAGAGAGCCCACCCGAAATGACAGGGGCGTCTACGCTCTCTGGTTCTGTCGGTCTGTCTGACTATTTTTCTATCCATCTGTCTGTCTTTCTATCCCTGTATGTCTTACTATCTCTGTCTGTCTGTCTGCCTATCTCTCTGTCTCTCTCTCTCTGTGCATGTGCACACAAGTATGTGTGGCTTTTTTAACAGCATGTGTCAGGAGGGACATGTGTGCCCCACACACACTCCCAGACACTCACACTCACATACCACCAAATATGTCACCCAATCTACTGCTGAAACACTATATTAAAACTCCCATAGCCTGCACTACTGTAAACACCTCCTAAATCACGCCTTCAGAGGAATTACCCAGATAGAAACGGGGGATTAGTGATATATTGCAGTGTGTGTATCTGTGTGCCTGAGCATGTGCGTGCATGAGTGTGTGTGTGTGTGTATGTGTGTGTGTGTCAGTGTGTGTGTGTGTGTGTATGTGTGCGCGTGCATGTGCGTGTGTGTGTGCATGCGCGAGGGTGTGTGCATGTGCATGCGTGAGGGTGTGTGTGTGTGTCTGTGTGTGAGTGTGTGTGTGTGTGTGTGTGTGTGTGTGTGTATGTGTGTGTGTGTGTTTGTGTGTGTGTGAGTGTGTGTTTAAGTGCTTTTTAGGTCTGCTGGAGGCACGTCCGGAGCCACCCCTGACGATTATTGATCCGCTCCCATTTCCACTGTCTCCAAAGGAGACGAGGGTGAGGTGAGTGAGTTTATGTGTGTGGTTGTGTGTGTGTGTGCGTGCGTGTGTTTGAGTGTCTGAATGTGTGATGACCAGTTTGGACGATCAATGCTGGCTCGCTCAAGTCTAACGGCCTGCTTAACGAGCTTGCAGAGCAGCAAGCAGGGAAATGTCATCTCATGCCATCTCTCTCTCTCAGACAGACAGCAAACAAACACAATCAGCCAACCAACCGAGACACAAAACAAACAAACAAACAAAAAGTGTTTGTCTCATTTCATCTCTTAAGGCCATCTTTTTTTGCATTGTACTCCAGCTCTCTCCCTGCCCCACATATCTCTCTCTCTCTCTCTCTCTCTCTCTCTCTCTCTCTCTCTCTCTCTCTCTCTCTCTCTCTCTCTCTCTCTCTCCATCTCTCTCTCCCTCCCTCCCTCTCCTCTATCTCCCGGTCTGCTTCAGGGGTCTGCTGGGAACCAGGATAAGAGATCCAGAGACCAGATTATCAGCCATCCCCCGGCCCCATCATGCCCACACCCAGCTCTGCCTAGGGGCCTTAGATCGCCCCCTTCCTTCTCTTCCTTCTTCCTCCATAAAAATACTGGAGAGATGTCTGAGTCTAGTCTAGTCTTCCCTGGACAGAGCCAAAAAAACCAAAGCCCCCAACTCCACCACTCAGCCCAGCCCAAGAGGCTTGGTATCTCATCTCTTCCTCCATAAAAACACTGGAGAGATGTCTGTCTAGTGTAGTCTAGTCTAGTCCACGGGCAGAGCCAAAACCAAAGCCCCCAGCTCCATTGTGTACAGCATGGATGCATGATACCCCAAATTTGGAAAAAACAATATGAGAACATTAATGTCTGTACTTGCCGATACTGAGTGCTGATATGCAAACAATTTCCATATTTACATCTACATTTGCAAGTGTATGAGGCAGCACTTGCTTTCCCATGCTGCTTTCAAGTCAATAGAAAGTGATGAGATACCACATTGTTTCGTGCAATAGCAGTATCGGTGCCTGGTATTGGCAAATGTTTCGACAAATATGAGTATGAGTATAATGAGCAACTATCGGGCCGATACCAGTACCAGTACCAGTACTAATACCAGTACCGGTGCATCCCTACCATCGTGCACACCAGCTCTGCCTGAGAACCTTAATTCGGTCCTGCTCCCATCTCTTCCTCCATCCCAACTCAGCCTGGGAGCCTTACTCCCCCCTCCCCCCTTCCTCCTTCTCTTCCTCCATAAAAACACTGGCGAGATGTCTGAGTCTAGTCGGTCTTCCCCGGGCAGAGCCTAACCCAAAGCCGTAGCCAGTGGAGAGGGGATGAGGGGGAGGAAGCAGATCTGTTTTCTATGGCTCTGATTGGCTGCTTGGGTTGGCAGAAGGGCACCGTGGGAAGGAAGGAGGACGACCGAGAAGAGGAGAGGAGAGAAGGCCTGGAATCCCTGGTGCAGGAAGAGAAGGGTTGGGGTGTGGTGTGCAGAGTAGTGTGGGCTGGGAGAGTGATAACACGGGTCCTAGGGCTGCCTGACTGGTTGAGTGGTTTCCTGGCAAGGCGGGTGGGTGTGGTGGGGTGTGAAATGGGGAAGGGGGAGGAAGGGGAAAGATGAGGGTTGTAGGGGAGAAGGGGGTGCCCGGGCTTTGGCAGCTGTCTGCTCTTTTGGGAGCGAGGTCTGCCAATGATGCAGTGGATGAGAGCTGATGGGGTGGAAAGCAAGATGGCGGTTATGGTGGAGGTAGTGGGTAGTGAAGGTGGATGAGGAGGGGGAGGGGTGGTGTGGTGGGTGTGCGGGGCCTGCTGTGTGCCATCTGACGCCCCTCTCCTCTGCTTAGTGCCAGAGCCATGCCAACGAGCCAACCATAGAGCCAGCACATGGGTAATAAACATCACTTTGCCATATTTCTCCAGTATATGTTCTCTCTTGCGCACTCTCTCCTTCCCACTCTCTCTCTCTCTCTTTCCCTCTTTTGTCTTGGCATACTGTATTGTTGTCTATTTATCTGTCTTCTCCTCTTCCTAATTCCCCTCTCCTCCTCCTCCTCTCTCTCTCTCTCTCTCTCCATCTCTCCATAACCCCGGGTGCCAAACCTGCATTACGCCGCATGATAGGAGAGGTAGGGGGTTCCCGCAGCTACAGATGGTTAATGGATGACCATGCTGGGACTTAATATCGCCACTTTCCACAGAGGGCATCCAACTTATGCCCATTGTTCACCCCCAGTTCCTCCAAAATAAATAATCCAAAAAACAAACCGAAATGGGAGGAGAAATGATTTCAAAAGACATCCGGTCTGCCTCGACCTGTAATGTAAACACTGCACTGTGCTGTACTCCATTGGCAGTGTGACCTGGTGAGCTATTCATAGCCGGCAGCTATGGAGCTGTTCACCAATGGCAATTTATTACAGTAGTGCTGGGTGCCACAGAGGGTGCAGTGTGTGTGTGTGTGCGTGTGCGTGTGCGTGTGCGTGTGCGTGTGCCTGTGCATGTGCGTTTGTGTACAGGTTTATGCATTTGTAAATGTGGTGTGTAGAATGTGTTGTGTCTAATGCATCCACTTTTGTGTGTTCACTTTTTAGATCACAGAGGCTCAACCTGAAGGAAACAGGTGTTCCTTCCTCTGCTATACTACTCTTTCTCTCTATCTATTTCTATCTCTTTATATCTCCCCCACCCCAACCATCTTCATACTGTATCCCACCCTCTTTCTCACATTCCCTGTCTGTTGGTCTGTCTGGTCCGCTTCCTTGGCACTGCATCGCTACAAGGTGTCTGTCAAAGTGACATCCAGACGAGCTCAGCTGCCAACCGGAGAGAGAGCATGTCCTGACATGTTTAATCGCTATGAGATGATAGAGAGACACCGGGAGACAGAGAGAGAGAGAGAGAGAGAGAGAGAGAGAATTAAAGAGCGACAGAGGAGAGAGGGAAAGAGAGAGCAAGAGAGAGAGAGAAAAAGAGAGAGAGAGAGAGTCCAAGGAAACAGGGCCAGCTGTGGGATGTTTGAATGGACTGCACAGCTGATTATACACCGGCGGCTTCCCCCAGTATACTGTGGGCCAAAGACATCAGGCCAGTTACTCAGTTACTGTTGCTGTCAAATACAGTGTAACGCGAGAGGATTATGGCACCGACTGGCTGAATAAATACACCATCGCTACGAGAGAGAGAGGGAGAAAGATAGAGAGATAGAGAGAGAGAGAGATAGAGAGAGAGAGAGAGAGAGAGAGAGAGAGTGGGACTGAGTGTGTGTGCACGTGAGAGAGTATGTGTGTGCGTGTGTGCACGTGCGTGTGCACGAATGTGTGCGCGCTGAGACCCTCTTCTCGCCTTACCCACATCAAAATACACACACTGTAAATGTGTGCATGTGCGTGCGTGCGTGTGCGCGAATATGTGTGTGTGTGTGTGTGTGTGTGTGTGTGTGTGTGTGTGTGTGTGTGTGTGTGTGTGTGTGTGTGTGTGTGTGTGTGTGTGTGTGGGTGTGTGGGTGTTAAACAATTCTGACTTCAGGTCTCAGCCATTTCCACCTGTGAGTCAATTACTGAATGGCCACAACCACACACACTCACAAGCTCAGGTTTATTTATACACATTTGTGGAATGCGCAGGACGGTTTGGGTGTGCAGACGGAGACACAGACACAAGTCTGGGCTCTATGTTTTACTTGTGAGGCAGGTGTGTGTGTGTGTGTGTGTGTGTGTGTGTGTGTGTGTGTGTGTGTGTGTGTGTGTGTGTGTGTGTGTGTGTGTGTGTGTGTGTGTGTGTGTGTGTGTGTATGTGTGTGTGTGTGTGTGTGTGTGTGTGTGTGTGTGTGTGTGTGTGTGTGTGTGTGTGTGTGTGTGTGTGTGGAGTGGAAGGGGAGAGGGGGTTGAGGGGGCGGTTTGGCAGTGATATATTAGGCACAGGTTGCCAGCCGGTAAAAAAGGGGCACAGTATTAAACACCGTGTTCCAATGTTTCAGACAGTCAGCCTACTCCCCATTCCCCCACCACCACACCCCTAGCCACCACACCCTACCTCCACCCCCACCAACACCCACACCTTACAGCCCACAAGGTCTCTAGAGCTTCCCTGGAATAGCAAGAACACAACACAACACAACACAACACCCACCTGCATTTGCGCACACACACAAGGCCAGGGACACAGAAACACTAGCTCTCATATAAACACCAGGCAGACATGCATATACACATATAGGCTACTACACCCACACACACTGCAGACATACACACACATGCACCTGTACATATAAAAACACAGACAGATATATGGCCTTTCCCCAAAATGGGTTTTCTAAAATTGGCTACTTAAGAATAGCCACAGCTAATACTACAAAAAATTAAACACTAGCTGTACAGTGTTTGTGTAGTATTAATTGAATACCTGAAGTCAGAATTGTAATTGTAATATAATGTAATGTTATGTAAAGTACACTAGGATCATATACAGTATTGAGGAGTGTAATATTTGACTCAACTGTACGTGTTGAATTAACATTCAATACTTAAAACCTTTGTTTACATGATGCTCTTCTTTATTGCCGTACCTCACCCCGTATAGTAAGTTATGCCAAATATTCAAGATGGCCACTGGGCCCACACAGTAAAAACAAATGGCCATCCCATCAGCCGCTCCCTGGCCCTGACGTCTCCAATAATGCCTGAGTGTCATGGCTGACGCTGTGCAGCCTCCGCGGTCCCACGCTCATCTCCCGGCTGTTCTCAGACCTGTCATTTGCATAGCTCGAGACGCACCGTCACACGACCGCCGTGACAAGGGCTGACTGGCTGACTTTCGACTTCCCGTCATTGGTTGCTGTGGCTGAGGTGGACCGTGCATTCCATTCAGGTGATGTGTGGTGTAAAAGGCATGTGTCCACCCAAAGGCGAACAGAAACAATCGGATGCGAATGACAAAAA
>NC_085863.1:40003881-40008881 GCF_034702125.1 Engraulis encrasicolus
CACAGCACACTACTACACCACACCAAACCCCAAACCAAGGTGTGACCTGACAGGGGATTCAGGTTTCTTAGTTATGCCCATGGCACATAGTTTTGAACATATACTGAAATATAGGATGCGGTGCTGTGCTGTGTTGTGTTGTGTTGTGTTGCGTTGCGTTTTTCATTTTCGTAAAGATGAGTTTGCACCCGGTGAACCATATCGGGATGATCCAAGACAGTTTACATTGGACTGGAATGAATGTTGATTAGATTACAAAATCATTTTAGTGAGTTATGCCACTCATCCTTAGCAAACAGAAAAGAGCATTCTCTTCTTTTATTTCTTCAAACAAGTTGAGGGTTAAATGGGCTTTAAATTGCTCTACTGCGATGGCAGTCGCATAAGAAGTGTGTTTGTTCAGCATTGCCACACAGGCAGAGGCAGTAGGATCATTTTTAAAAAGCTCCTATTTAGAGAAAATGACTCTGCCATCAAAAGTAATTCATGCAGAAAGGGTAACGATTTTTTCATTTCCTTGTGTTTTTTTTCTCTCTCCCTAATCTGACTCAATGAATCCCCAAAACTATTTGTGACTGTGGCTCTGTGTGTTTATGCAGATGCTCTTTCATTTTTTGAATGTAACTCTGTATGAAGGGTTCTGCCTCGTGCTTTTCTGGTATCACTGTGTATATATGCATATGAATAAATGTGTATTTTTGTGCATCTTTACTGTAGGTTTTCATTTTAATGAGAGTGTGTTTTTAGGTGTGTGTGTGTGTGTGGGTGTGTGTATAAATATACTATATGTTTGTGTGAGCGCAAGGGCATGTGTGCATGCGTAACTGTGTGTATGTTTGAATAAGATTGTGTGTGTGTGTGTGTGTGTGTGTGAGCGAACATGTGTGCGTGTATAGTGTGTGTGTGTGTGCGCGTGTGTGTGTGAGCGAACATGTGTGCGTGTGTAGCGTGCTCGTCTGTTGACAGGCAGGGAGAGCTGGAGTTCCACAAAGGGCCTCCAGAGCTAATCGGGGCTCCTGTGAAAGACATTTCCGCACAAAAGGTGGATTCACTGGACTCCACTCCGACCCTGACACAGGAAGCCGAGCCCAGAAAACTCCCAGAATTCCATGGCCCGTTAGGCTAACTGCCTAACAGGAACCCTTCTCTAACAGTACAGAGACGCTATTACGGCTCAACTCACAGGAGCAGGAATGAGGTACACACACACGCACACGCGCACACGCACACGCACGCACGCGCACGCACACACACACACACACACACACACACACACACACACACACACACACACACACACACACACACACACACACACACACACACACACACACACACACACACACACAAACACACACACAGCCTTCTCTCTCTTTCCTCCCAATTTCTTAACCAGGATTAAGCTCCTCTGTCCAGGCTTGCTTGCTAACGTGACAGCCATGTTTTTCTTACTTTAGTGTATAGCCTATGGATAGATTTTTTTTGAGTAGGTAGGCAGGTAGACATTTTTCAACAAGACACATTTAAGACAAGAAAATATGGCAGATTACACAAGGAGCCTGTGTTGACACCGTGTTTGCCTTTAAAGTGAATTATGTAAGTCTTAGTGGAGCATGAAGACTGCTGCCAATGGGATATAATTACCCCCTGGAAGGGCAGCAGAAACCATTACCTTACAATTGGGCACCATTAGCGTTTCTATGGCTTCGCCTGGCTTTCCCTTTATGTTTTAGGCTGACTGTACTGTACAAAATGAAGAGTTAACTCAACACTTAAAGAGTCAATTTTACATCTTCTAAAGTGTATGTGGCCCCAGACTACTCTCTGCAGTGTTGAATAAACACTGCATTTATTACTGTGTAGGCAGCACTAGAGTGTATATTTACGACAAATGGCAGCGAGCAGCCCCATCATACGTGACAGAGCACTGCTGTGTGTTTCTGTCACAAGCAGCTAAACAAGTGGTTTAAGGCCCAGTCAATTACCCGGCTTAAGATGATGGACTGTGCGTGTTTGTTTGTGTGTGTGTGTGTGTGTGTGTGTGTGTGTGTGTGTGTGTGTGTGTGTGTGTGTGTGTGTGTGTGTGTGTGCGTGCGTGCGTGCGTGCGTGCGTGCGTGCGTGCGTGCGTGCGAGCGTGCGAGGTTTTCTTGGGGAAGGTGGAGGACCTGAAGCATATAGTCCTTTTTATCCTTTTGTTGGGTGAATCACTCAAGCTTCAAGGAGCTTAGCATCTCGGACTAATGGCGACAAAGTGTGTGTGAGTGTGTGTGTGTGTGTGTGCAGCACACACGCAAGTGAGAGAGAGAGAGAGAGAGAGAGGGAGAGAGAGAGAGAGAGAGAGAGATACTTTGTGTGTGTGTGCATGTGTGTGCATGTGTGTCCATGTTTGCATGTATGAGTATGTGTCAGTATGACTGCATGTGTCTATGGATGTGGATGCAGTCAAGTGTGTAACGCAAGCAAGCGAGGCACAACAACACCATCATTAAGGGATTGAAAGAAGGGAGACTTACCCGTTTGCAACAAACCAGCGTACGTGTCGGATACTGAAAAATGCTGCTTGATGTCGAGGAGCACACCTAAGAAAAGAGAGATAGAGAGAGAGGGAAGAGAAAGGAAAAGAAGAGAAGAGAGGGTTCAGTTGAGTGGTCTTAAACGCACGTTAGCGCTGCCGTAATGAGAGGGCAGGTATAGTGCTGATGCTTGTAATAACACAGTCGTGGCGCATGTTAATGAGGTAATGGCACTGTCTTAAGTGGGTAATTATGAGCAATGTTTTTTTCGTGTCTCCGATGGGTATTATTATTGCTCTGTACTTTTTGTCTGTTTTTGGCTTTTCAAAATGAGCACGGTACACAAAGGGATAAACAAGAGACCTTGTAAAATGTAATGTAGCAACGTCATTTGACTTGTTTTGGTTGTGGTGACGCTACAAACTTGCATAAACACACAGACAGAGACAGACACAGATACACATGCAGGCATGCACGCGTGCTAACACACACACACACACACACACACACACACACACACACACACACACACACACACACACACACACACACACACACACACACACACACCTAATGTCATTATTCCCGCAACACCAAAATATAAAATATATTGGCGACATATTTGAATTGGTTCCAAGACAGGAGCAATCGCACAAAGCAAACTTCAAAGGGAGCTGACGATTGATTAATCATGACTGTCATGGCCGCATCCATTTGAAGTGTCAAAATATTTGCAGCACAAAGCAATCAATCATCATATGGCTGATGCCACCAGAAAAGCTTCCTGTTTCAACGAGTACATTCACATGCTGACTTCATATTTCAATTAGCACACTGTGTGTGTGTGTGTGTGTGTGTGTGTGTGTGTGTGTGTGTGTGTGTGTGTGTGTGTGTGTGTGTGTGTGTGTGTGTGTGTGTGTGTGTGTGTGTGTGTGTGTGTGTGTGTGTGTGTGCGTGCTTGTGTTTATCTATGCGTTTACACCCTTAGTGCCAATAAACTTCATCTTGGTTATTACAAGACGCTCAAAGGCATGACAACAGCTGAACCACTTGTCATCAGTGTGTGAGCTCTCTATTTGTTCCAAGGCCAGTGTGTGTGTGTGTGTTTGTGTGTGTGTGTGTGTGTGTGTGTGTGTGTGTGTGTGTGTGTGTGTGTGTGTGTGTGTGTGTGTGTGTGTGTGTGTGTGTGTGTGTGTGTGTGTGTGTGTGTGTGTGTGTGTGTGCTCGCGTGTGACAAAGAGGGAAAGAGAAACCAAGAGTAACAAAGAAACAGAAAAATAGAGCCTGACGAAAGAAATCAAAAGTGAGCTTGTGAGGAAGAAAATAGACTTATTTCTCCGTTCTCACAATCCCTCACAAAACACGACACACTGCAGGGAAACAGAGTCAGGCTTGCACAGTAAGCAACAAAGGCATAGCCTGTTTCCCATCTCCTCACTGCCACTCGCCCCGTTCCCCATCCACTTTACACCCTGTACACATTCACTTCCTCTCCTGCCTGACACACACTCCCTCCTCTCCTCCTCAGCTCTCCTCTCCTCTCCTCTCTTCTCTTCTCTTCTCTTCTCTTCTCTTCTCTTCTCTTCTCTTCTCTTCTCTTCTCTTCTCTTCTCTTCTCTTCTCTTCTCTTCTCTTCTCTCCTCCCAGATACATATCCACACATCCACCCACCCTCCTCCCTCCCTCGGTGAGCCACACTGTCACTGTCCCTTAGTCTCTGCCCCTAGCCCTCACACCACTGCCCACACTCCCTCCTGTCCTCTCTTCCTGACTCACACGTACATGCACACGCACACGCGCACGCACACACACACACACACACACACACACACTTCCGCTCACACCCCCTCCTTCCCAGCTCTCGTCGGCCACACTCTCGGTCCCCTAGTCCCCTGGCTTCAGCCTCATGCCACTGCCACCACCTCCACAGGGCAGCCCGTGCTGCACTCTGGCCCAAACCATCTGCGCCAGGAGCAGCTATTTAGACCGTGACCAAGGCTGCACGCATGCTGCTGCTGCTTCTGCTGGTAGCTGCTGGTCGCTGGCTGGTGCACTGGTGGTAGTGTGAGAGCCAGTGTGAGAGTCATAGTCTTAGTTAAGGGGGAGCCAGGCAGGCACGGCAGCTGTGTTTGACAGCCAGGCCCAGAGAGAGAGAGAGAGAGAGAGAGAGAGAGAGAGAGAGAGAGAGAGAGAGAGAGAGAGAGAGAGAGAGAGAGAGAGAGAGAGAGAGAGAGAGATAAGAAGAGAGACGGCCATGAGAGGAAATAAAGGGAACGAGAACGAGAACTACAGAGAGAGAAAGGGGGAGGGGGATTGTATAGAAACAGTCTTTCTAATAAAGCAACCTTCAATTGAATTGAGAAAGACAAGAGGGGAAGGGGTGTACAACGAGAGAGCAAGAGAGAGAGAGAGAGGAGAGCAAGAGTGAGAGTGGTAGATATAGAGCTAGAGATGAAGATAATGTAGATCACAGCCCTAGATGTCTC
>NC_085863.1:40013881-40033881 GCF_034702125.1 Engraulis encrasicolus
CATTATGGTGACAGCCAGCGAGGTGCTCTGGCTCATATGGGGGGACGTGTGTGTGTGTGTGTGTGTGTGTGTGTGTGTGTGTGTGTGTGTGTGTGTGTGTGTGTGTGTGTGTGTGTGTGTTTGTGTGTGTGTGTGTGTGTATCAACATGTATACTGTACAATACATCTATATGGACATGCTGAGTCTGTGTGTATACTGTGTTTTTGCAAAACATGTGCGCGCGCATGTGTGTACAGGCGTGCTTGTGTGTGTGTGAGCACAAGAGCATGTGGTATGTGTACGTGTACATGTAGATGTGCTGTGCAGTAAACTCCCACACCTCCTTCTACACTGTAGAATATTGAAAGCCAGTTAAATGTGAAAAGGTAAGTTGCCCTGCTGCCTTAAGTCTGTAAGTTAAGTCAACTCAAGGCTCTCTCACGTTGAGTTAACTTGCAAAATTAAGGCAGCAGGGCAACTTACTCTTTTTATGCTTAACTGGCGGCAATGTTTTACAGTGATAGGAGCTCTAAGTGGCATAGTGGACTCCCTATAGAGCAGTGACCTGGCTGTAGTACCTTTAGAAACTAGACAGTGGCTGGCTGGGTTTGGAGGAGAGGGGAGGGAGAGCGAGGCATGAAACGTCAACGTCGAAAATCATACATTTGTTTCCACGGCCGACTGGCGTGACCGCCCGACAGCGACTACCCGACCCCGGTGACCGACGGAGGTAATGGGTCTCTTTGAGGATCAGGCTCTCTGACATCCAGTGTTCTTCCAGGGGAGCCTGTCTGAGGTCTGCAAACAGGGGCCCGGGCTATGCGTGCCGCAGCCTATTAAGTGTGTCGTGGGCGTTTATGTGTCCCCGCGGATGCCTGTCGCTGGATTTACTTTCGCTTGGGTTTATTCTGGGGCTAGTCCATGGTGTGGTTGTCGGAGGGGGATTTAGGGGGTAGATTGGCAAAGCCAGACAGCTATATACTGTTAGGCCGGGCTTCGTGCAGAGAGACGGAGTGTTATTTTAATATTCCGCCCTCGTGTTATTTACAAAGCATCTGTCTTGTTAGGGGCTGTGGCGAACATGCCCCTAATACACAGTTTGGAAATAATTCCTTCCCATTGCATTTAGATCAAAAGAGCCTCTGCAAGCATCCCACAGCACAAATAGGACCAGAGGCTAGGAGAGGAGCATGTGCGCACACACACACACACACACACACACACACACACACACACACACACACACACACACACACACACACACACACACACACACACACACACACACACACACACACACACATCAAGAAGGGTCCAGTGGCTAAGAGATGAGTACACACCCGCAAGCACGCACACACGCACACGCACACACACACGCACCACTGACACCACACCAGTGGAGCCCTTCAGATCACTGCGGCATTTGGTGCCAGCAGAGCATTGAGATGTGCTGCCAAGTGACAGGTGATAAACACGGATGTGTTTAGCCACGGTCAGACAGACACCATCATTATTTTTTCATGTGTTTTTTTCTTCGACCCCTCCCTCAAAACACATTGGAACAGCGGCTCAGCGACGCAAATGGCTCCCATAAGAAATATCTCATTTGCCTCGGCAAACAGAGAGCCCCACACTGACCCTCATTCAGTCTGAATCACACACACCATTTTTTGTATGAGCCAGACAAACCACCCCTTAGTTGGCTCAGACAGAAGGAGGGAGTGCGAAGGGGAGAGAGAGAGAGAGAGAGAGAGAGAGAGAGAGAGAGAGAGAGAGAGAGAGAGAGAGAGAGAGAGAGAGAGAGAGAGAGAGAGAGAGAGAGAGAGAGAGCTGTGCTGGACAGACCCAATTTCCCAATGCTCAACTGGGATTTGAAGACCCCCGCCACCCCAAAGCTATTTCAGATCACTGCAAAGTAGGCTATGAGGAGAGGAAGAGAGGAGAGAGAGAGAGAGAGAGATGAAAAGGAAGAGAGGCAGAGGAGTGAGAGAAACTGCTGCCCCATTTAGCAGAGCAGTGTTAAAAGAGGGTGGGGAGGAGGAGAAGAGAGGGAGCGAGACACAGCAAGGGAGGAAGGAAAGGCAAGCGACGGAGAAGGGAAGAGGAGGGGAGGGGAGGGGTGGGAAGGAAGGAGTGAGTGATGAGCAGAAAAGAGGAGATGACTGCATCAGGTCACACTGCACGTGAACCTGGTGGGTCCAAGCACAGCACAGCACAGCAAGCACACATTTCCACATTTCCATATCCCGCGAAACACTACTCGCTGTGGTTAAAAACACATTTCCTCTTTCTCTTTCTCTCTCTCTCTGTATCCCTCCCTCTGCTAGTACCCCTTTCTCTTCATCCCCTGCCTGCATTTCTACTGTATGTCTCTCATCCCAGTCTCCCGCCTCGCGCTCCCTTTTTCTCCCTCCTTCCTTCCCTCCCTCTTTTTCTCTCTTTTCTATGTTTGTCTTTCTCTCCTGGGTTCTTTCTCTCACCATCTTTCCAGCTGAAAGCCATTCATTCATTTATCCATTCGTTCATTCATTCATTAAATTTCCCATCCATTCATTTAATGTATTCACTTCTTCATTCATTCATTAATCCATCCATTCATCTGTTCATCCATTCATTCATGCATTGGTTCCTTGCTCCAGTGTTGTGGGGCTAAGGCTAAGGCTAAGGGCTGTGGCGAAGCTGCTGACGAGGGCAGATCCCTCTGCTGCTGCTGCTGCTGCTGCTGCTGTCTCTGGTTCTCACCGGGGGGACAACAGCCAGCCATAACTCTCCCAAGCAGATCGATACAGCAGCTCACAACAACTCAAAGACCTCTGCACTGTGTGTGTGTGTGTGTGTGTGTGTGTGTGTGTGTGTGTGTGTGTGTGTGTGTGTGTGTGTGTGTGTGTGTGTGTGTGTGTGTGTGTGTGTGTGTGTGTGTGTGTGTGTGTGTGCTTGTGTGGATGTGTGCTCTTACAAAGACCCCTGCACTGTGTGTGTGTGTGTGTGTGTGTGTGTGTGTGTGTGTGTGTGTGTGTGTGTGTGTGTGTGTGTGTGTGTGTGTGTGTGTGTGCGTGCGTGTGTGTATTCTCACAAAGACCCCTACCCTGCATGTGTGCGTGCGTGTATGCGACTGGTCGTGATTGGTTGTGTATGCGCATTGATGTGTGTGGTCAATGGCACGGTGTGTGTGTACTGTCTGTGTGTAGTATATGAACTGGATGTGTGTATGTTGTACACGTACAATGATTTGTGGTCATGTTTGTGTGCATGCCGCAGTGTGTTTGCACACACATACACGCATGTTTCTGTGTGTGTGTGTGTGTGTGTGTGTGTGTGTGTGTGTGTGTGTGTGTGTGTGTGTGTGTGTGTGTGTGTGTGTGTGTGTGTGTCTGCTGCATTTAATCCCATTTTGCCTGTCCTCTCCACCATGACTTGCTCTGCGCTCAGCTTGGCTCAGAGCGGCTCAGGGCTTTCCAGTAGCTGAAATCAGGGCTGACCACAAATATGCCTGTCGGCGGCCTCACGGCGGGGCTCCCGACCGACCGGCAGGGTCCTCGCACTGGCCAGGGCTACTCCTCTCCACCCCACTCCGCCCAGAAAACACAGGAGGAGAGGAGAGGAGAGGAGAGGAGAGGAGAGGAGAGGAGAGGAGAGAAGAGGAGAGAAGAGGAGAGAAGAGGAGAGAAGAGGAGAGGAGAATGGATGAGAGGACAGGAGAGGAGAGGAGAGGAGAGGAGAGGAGAGGAGAGGAGAGGAGAGGAGAGGAAAGGAGGAGCGGAGAGGAGAAAAGGGGAAGAGTGAAGAGAAGGAGTGTAAGAAGGGAAGAGAAGAGAGGAGAGGAGGATTGGAGGAAGGGGGGGTGCCTTTTTCCACTGCACTTCCTCTGCCACTGCTAGCGTCTGCAAAGTGAGGGGCTGTGACTAAAACGTGGGCGTTTTTTCTGGCCCTCGGACGCTTTGTGGAGTTCCCCAACTATTTTGTGCCTGCTTAAGCTGCCCTGCTTTTATGCTAACCGCCGGGGCCAGCTCTGCGGAAATCGCACACTCATTAAGCCTACTGCTGCCTCTCTCTCCCTCTCCCACATAACAACACATATACCTAGTAGAAACTAGACAGAGAGATACACACATGGCTACGGACAGATACACACTTGTGTATGTGCACATGTACACATACACATACTGTATGCACACAGATACACACACAAGCACTCACAGCCAACGGCGGAGAGTTATGAGTTTCTGTGTGTGTGTGTGTGTGTGTGTGTGTGTGTGTGTGTGTGTGTGTGTGTGTGTGTGTGTGTGTGTGTGTGTGTGTGTGTGTGTCTGTGTGTGTGTGTGCGTGCGCATATGTGTGTGAGTGTGTGTGTACAGAGCTGCAACTGTTTGAGCAGCTATACCTCAATAGCTGGCCCTCCGAGAGGAGAGGAGAGGAGAGCCACAGGCCTGCTGAATATTTCAGTGGAGAAAGAGAGTAGACACAGAGATACGGAGGGAGAGTGGGAAAGAAAATAAGAAAGAAAGAACAAAAGAAAGATAGACAGAAAAAATAATGAAAAGTAAGAGAAGAGATGGTGAGAGGCTGGGGTGGGGGCAGAAAAGAAAGATGATGAGACAGAGGAAGTAGTGAGAGAGACAAATGACAGAAGATGGAGTGAGACAGATACAGAGAGAGAGAGAGACATGAACAATAAAAGAGGCATACGGGGAGACGAGGGAAACGGAGATGAGGAAAAGACTGATGAGAGAAGAGTTAGATGGCAAGAGAAAGAGACAGATCAGGGAGAGGAGAGGAGAGGAAGGATGATGAGGAGGGCATTGGTACAGCATGCTTCACACGGAGACAGCGTTCCCCCTATAGCGCATCAATAATTCACAGCAGCATTATGTGCTGGCGTGTTCGCTCTTGAGGGGGGACCGTGCATACTGCGGGAACATTACCGGGGTCCCTGTGGTGACACTAGTAGCAGCAGTAGGAGTGGACCGGTGACAAGGGCCCAGCGCGGGCGGATGCCCCCCTGGTGAGAGAGCTGTGATCTTGGTACGCTTCCAAGGTTGTCGTCAGAGGGAGCTGGTTGTAGCGAAGAGAGGTAACTGCTTTTCCCAGTACATGTCAAGCAAAACGTGTCAAACTTCAGAGGAGGGTTAGCGTCTATATTTGCAAGTGTATGTGTACGTAGTATGTGTGTGCACTGTATGTGTGTATATGTGTATTATGTGTTGTGTCTCTATGGGTCTTCATGTGTGTATGGGTTTGTGTATTTGTGTGTATATGGCTGTGCTGTGAGAGATGTGAGAGATTGCTTTGGCAATATGCAATATATGAGGGTTTTTTGTCATGCCAATAAAACATTATTGAATTCAATTCAATTCAACTAAATTGAGAAATTGAGAGAGAGAGAGAGAGAGAGAGAGAGAGAGAGAGAGAGAGAGAGAGAGAGAGAGAAGCAATAAAAATCCTTTAATAGCACGTACAGCATGTGGTCCCAATCAGTGCAGCGTGGCTGGTGTTCCCTAATCTCACTTACATCGCTCTCCTGCCCCCATCGCTTTACCCTAGCATGTCTGGCAAGCCCATGAGAGGGACACACACACACACATGCACGTACACACACACACACACACACACACACACACACACACACACACACATGCACGTACACACACACACACACACACGCGGCGCATACTCTCTCACACACACCCATATGATTCTCCCTTTCTCTGTTCTCACACACACCCATCACATACTGTACTTACACACGCATCACACCACATACTCCCATACACACATCATCTCTCTCTCTCTCTTGTATTATGATAATGTACTATGAGTAAGCGGTGTTAAAATAAAGGCATTTTTAAATCTCTCTCTCTCTCTCTCTGTCTGTCTCTCACTCTTTAATGTGTGTGTGGTGTGTGCACACTGAGAGAGAGAGAGAGAGAGAGAGAGAGAGAGAGAGAGAGAGAGAGAGAGAGAGAGAGAGGGCAGGGGGGGGTTAGAGGCATCTCTAATTAAACTGGCTGTGGCAAACGTGTGAGAGCAGAGGCGGCCGAGCGGGCAGGCAGGCGGGTGGATGGGGTGGTGAACTGACAGCAGATCTCTTCTACTGGTGGAGGGAAAGGATCTGACTCTCTGAGGTGCAGCATTCCCACTGAGGGGCGGTTCTGCTACTGTAACTCATTATATGCCCACTCTGTCCTCCACACCCATGTCCATCAATGTCCATGTCTTCCCATCTGTTGAAATCTATTCTTTCTTTTCATCTCTGTATCTGTCAATTTTGTCCGTTTCCATCCTTTTCTCTATGTACCTACCTATTTTGTCTTTCTGTATCACCCCGGCTGGAATAGGAGGATCTCTCTCTCTCTCTCTCTCTCTCTCTCTCTCTCTCTCTCTCTCTCTCTCTCTCTCTCTCTCTCTCTCTCTCTCTCTCAAATGTTGTCCTGTCCATCCCCATGTCTATCACTGCTGTCTGTCCATCTTCATATCGACTGATTCTGTCTGTCCATCTCTTTGTCTGCCCTTTCTGTCCTACCTATTCGGTCTGTCCATCTGCCTATCTCTCCTCTGCAGCAGTGGGGAAAGGGGCTCTCGAAATGCAGCCTTCTCCCTCACAGCCTTTTGCTCCACTTCTCCATGATGCTAGCCCTCTGCTGCTCACTCCCTTAACACTATCTGTCTCTCTCATTGCATGCTGTCCATCCCTGTGTTTACTACTGCTATCTGTCCATCTTTATATCCATTGATTCGATCTGTCCAACACTTTATCGATTCACTCGTCCTTCCTTTTCTGTAGCTACCTATTCTGTCTGTCCATCTCTCTATCTATCCATCTCTCTCTGTTCTGTCTGTCCATCCAATATCTGTCCGTCCTGCCTGTTCTAATTTTTCCCTGGCTTCTCATTCTCTGCCTTAAAGCTTGTGAGACCAGCTGCCGGTACTGTGCACGTGGGTATGGCGTATTTCTGCCTGGCTGCTGGTGATTTTACATTTCGCATAATGCGGCCGAGGATTACAGTAATTACGCACCGCTTCTATTCCTTTAATGAGATTTTGCAACCCTCCCACCCACATCTCTCTCTCTCTCTCTCTCTCTCTCTCTCTCTCTCTCTCTCTCCCTCCCTCTCTCCATCTCTGCTGTGGGTGGGTGGGCGGTCTTCTCTAGGGGGGGTCATCCCAGTCTGACTCATTTCATAATTAGCAAAGAAAAGAGTTTTGATCAGCCGTCTTAATTGCGGCCACTTTTGACACGCGTGCAACGCTTTCCCTCTCTCACTCTCATGGTGCCTCATTCACCCACACTCTCTCCCTCTCTCTCTCTCTCTCTCTGCCTCTCTCTGTATCATTCTCTTTCTCTCACTGGCGTATGCTAATCACAGAGAGGTCTCGACAAACAGGACCTTTTGCAAATATAATATTCAGAGAAAGCGGGGAAAAGGATTAGGCCGTCTGAATCAGTCTTAGGCCACTGCGGCAAAGCAGTTTCACAATACACACACACACTCTCTCTCTCTCTCTCTCTCTCTCTCTCTCTCCCTCTGACTCTCATAATGTCCGTCTCTGGCTCCGTCGAGCTCCTGATTGAATTTAAGCTGCCGCTCCTGCTTTGATTACCCTGACGAGGAGAGGAGAGGAGAGAGGAGGAGAGGTAAGAGGAGAGGAGAGGTAAGAGGAGAGGAGAGGTAAGAGGAGAGGAGAGGAGATGAGAGGAGAGGAGATGGGAGGAGAGGGGAGAGGAGAGGAGTGGAGATTAGAGAGGAGGTGAGCGGAGAGGAGAGGAGATGGGAGGAGAGGAGAGGATGGAAGAGGAGAGGAGAGGAGAGGAGAGGAGAGGAGAGGATGGAAGAGGAGAGGAGAGGATGGAAGAGGAGAGGAGAGGAGAGGATCGATGCCGCATCAAACAGTGCACAGCAGAGAGGCAGATCGCCAGCAGAGACAGACAAGAGAGAGAAAGCTGCAAGCACAGCAGTGGAGATAGTCAACAAACAGCAGGCAGTAGGAGGAAATACAGAGGGATGATGAGAGAAAATAATGGAGGGATGAGAGGAGAGAGAGGCAGAAAGACAAACGACAGCATGAGGTAAAAGAGAATGAGAGAAAAAGAGAAAAGGAAGCAGGAGGAGGTAATGGAGGAAGAAGAGGGAGAAATCTGGAGAGGTGGGTAAATGAGAAAGGAAAGAGGAAGAGAGGGAGGGGAAGAGATATAAAGAGAGAGAGAGATAGAGAGATAGAGAGAGAGAGAGAGAGAGAGAGAGAGAGAGAGAGAAAGTTTGTGAGAATGAGCAGATGCAGCTCGATAAGAGCAAGGGATGAAGAGAGAGAAAGAGGAAGACGGAGAGAAAGCAATCAAGACAAGCGTGTGAGTTTCACAGCAGGCTCTAGGGCTCTAGAACACAGAGCTGAAGGCGGTGTGTGTGCACGCACACGTGTGTGTATGTATGTGTGTGTGCGCACGCTTTCTCTCTTCTCTCTCTTTCTCTCTCTTCTCTCTCCCTCCTTTTTTCAGCTCAATTTAGCATCAATAAGCTGCAATCGTGCCGGTCAGTCAGAGCGGCCCATAAACCAACCGAGCGCTGCCAGTATGCCAACGCAACCAACCACACTGCTCCACACAGCTCTCTCCTCTCCCCTCATCCACACTCCTCAGCTCTCTACTTCTCTCCCTTCCTCCCTCTCCTCTCCTCCTCCCCCAATCCCTTCCTCCCCCTCTACGCCACTACTCCTTTCCTCTCCTCTACACAGCCAGTATTGCATTGGAGCGGCCCAGGCAACAGAAGAAGGAGGCTGGTTGGCTTACTAAATACAGCTAGTGGTGCGGTGGAGCGTTTTTTTTTACCCCCGAATTTAGGTCAGTATTTAGACTGTTGTAAAATGCTTATGCCAGCAAAAGGTGGCCAAGCATTGAGACTGTTGGCAAACTTTAAAACACACACGTTTTGCCTTGTACATCCCCTGTAATTTTTATGAAGAGTCTGAAGGTGCCTGCTGGCACCTTAATGTGTGTGTATGTGTGTATATTAGTACCCAAGGACTCCATTGCTCTACTGCACTTAGATCCACTGGCAAGCAGGTGCTTTAGAAAGGGTGAAAAAATAAGATATGGGGAAAATGCCGAACTGGTGTTGAATGCCTGCTACTGCCCACTTCTCCTGCTCCACCATCTCTGCTTTTCCTTGGACCCCCACAGAGGGCAATTAGTAGCGGTGGAGTGAGCCTAGACCTGTCACTCAAGGCAGCCAGTAAAACAGTGTACCCTACTGTGAACGACCCTAGCTATCCACCCCCATTCCCAGATGTATACACACTATTACCAGTTCTCAGCTAGGGTGTGTGCTATACGGTAGCTAGAGGTATACAGTACTGTATAGACACATACATTTTCTGCAGTCCTGAATTAATGAATAATACCACATAGTTAATGTAACACTGTTCCATGATACATATACAATCCCAGTCAATTTAGTGTTCAATAGTAGTCAATCCATTGAGTGTTGAGTTATCCCCTGGAGATTTGAATCCAACACTTTATAGCATATATGATGTTATGGAGTTAATTCAACACTCAGAGAGTTGGATTTCACACTGGACTCAAATAGGACCGTATATTCTCAAAATTGTGTTGAATTAACACTGCATTTATTTCTGAAGCTGGAGACAGAGCATCTGGGAATACACACTCTCATACATATGAAGCTATTTCCTCCTTGGTGCCAAACACCACCCGTCACAGATTCGTCACAGATCCCAGAGTACTCGACATAGATTCTGTCCATCAACTGCCATCTGAAGTGAAACCTGCCGAGTGTTGCCAAGGGGAGCACTTGATTGTGTGTGTGTGTGTGTGCGCGCGCGCACGTGTGTGTGTGTGTGTGTGTGTGTGTGTGTGTGTGTGCACGCATCTCCTGCTTTTAACCCACTTCCCAGAGTCCCCATGGAGACAGAGGGAGGCACCCAGGAGAAGGACATCTGAATGTTGCCATTATCGAGTCCACCACTCCACCATTCCTCTGCGCACACACACACACACACACACACACACACACACACACACACACACACACACACACACACACACACACACACACACACACACACACACACACACACACACACACGTGTGCACGCGCACACACACACACACACACACACACACACACACACACACACACACACACACACACACACACACACACACACACACACCGACAAAGACACAAAAATACACAAAAATATCACACTCACATACACATACATACACACTATACACTACACACTACAAACATCGAAGCTACGGTGTGCGGAATAATGTTCTGCTTGCAGCCTGCTCATTACTTGCCACTAAATGTAGCCCTGGGGTCATGGAGAGGGGACTTGTGGGTAATAACAAATGGAGGGGGCTGATCAGGGCTGTCCACTGCGCTTGCGATAATTATGATAAACGACCCCCCTGCATTACAATCTCAACAGACTCAACACTCCTCCATGCCTGCTTCCTGGTTGAAAGTACTGTAGTAGTACTGTACACTGTGTGATCAAGGCAGCTAAGCTGATTTTTTTTCTATTTCTGTTCTTTTTTTTCCTGACTGGAACACAAACAATTTGTTTAACTCCCTTCTAGGACTTCTCTCTCTCTCGCTCTCTCTCTCCCCCGGATTTATCACAATCTGTCTTTGTGAATAACAAAAGCCCTCCGTCTTCACACCAGTCTTCCTCTGCGCCGTGCTGAGATGATGACGGCACGTTGTGGATGTGTGGTGTCTTCTGTTACCCAAATAATTGCTCGGAATCATTCCCCGCGCACGACGAATAAAGCGCTAAAGTGAAATCTAATCTTGACGGCAATAAAACAGTGAAGAATGCGGAGCTCTTTGGCGGCGCAGAGTATTTCGTAGCTATTTCTAATGTTTTACTTTTTTATTTATAAGCTATTTTTGCAGCCAGAAAAAACATCATGCAACATAGATCAAAGGGAGTTAGAGACGTTGCCTTAAGGAAGGGAGCTACGGCTTCTGTGAGTAAGACTGAGTGTACGTGAGTGAGTATGTGTAGGAGTGTTTGCTTGTGAGTGTGCATGTGTGTGTATGTGCAACATGATCTCCAAAAATTCCGTGCTCCTGGACACGGATTTTAAGGGCACAAAATCTGTGTACAGGAGCACGGATTTTGCCAAAATTCCGTGCTCCTGGACACGGAATTGTTTTCTGTGCTCCTGGACACGGAATTGTTTTCCGTGATGTACACAGAGAAGTGCTCTCTCTATAGGCTACTACCACAGCTCTATGTTTCCACAGTCTTGTGTTTTCTCAGGATTTTTCTAATTTCAAATATTTTTTCTCAAAAAAAACATTTCCTACTGACAGGTTAGGGTTAGGGATTGTTTTGGTCTGGGCACAGCTAGTTTTCTTTCATTCATTATATGAATTTGATAGCCTAGCAACCTACTGGAAAAGGTATTTCTCAAAAATATGTCTTTAATGACAGGTTAAGGTTAGGGAATGTTTTTGTCAGGGCACAACTTAAATTGCTATAGCATTATTTTGTTTAGGATTAGCATTTGGTATGTATTTTCTAATGATAGAGTTACACAGTGCTGTGGTAATAGCCTATAAAAAGCACTTCTGTGTGCCCATCACTGAAAACAATTCTGTGTCCAGGAGCACAGAAAACAAATCTGTGTCTAGGAGCACGGAATTTTGGCAAAATCCGTGCTCCTGGACACGGATTTCGTGTCCTTAACATCCGTGTCCAGGAGCACAGAATTTTTGGAGATCAGGCTGGTATGTGTGAGCGTGCGTGGGTGTGTGCATGTGTGTGTGTGTGTGTGTGTGTGTGCACGTGTGTGTGTGTGCGTATGTGTGTATGTGTGCGTATGTGTTTATGTGTGCATGTGTGTACGTGCATGTGTGTGCGTGTTTGTGTGCTCCTGCAAATACGTGAGTGTGTGTCTGTTTGTGTGTCTCGGATAGTCTCCTTCAATCCATATAGGTATCTATAGCAGGAAGGAAATGTGTGCTGTAAATATTTGCATATTGGCAAAGCTGCTCCACAGGAGTGTTGATAAGGACCGGGGAATGCAATGCAATGTGACCCAGTATGGAAGACAAACTTAGGCTAGCTCCCCACCACCTGTTTCTGCAAACGGTGTACACAGGGCCGGATTAACCCACAAGCTAGATATGGCTGCAGCCTAGGGGCCCCCAACTTCCACCCCCCACCCCCTGATTGGCCAAAAGTGAAAAATTGCAGAATTATGACAAGATGCAATTTTGAAAAGCTTATCTGTTATGTTAAGTACAGTTGGTAGGCAGGTTATCTATAATTTCTAGCTCGTAATTATGACATTGTCTATGTACATTTGTCCCAAAATTTGCCTTCCGGAGGGGCCCAAAGCAACTTGTAGTCTAGGGGCGCCAGGCCCTGGGTGTACACATACTGTACAGCAGATAACCGACAAAACAAACGATATCACACATTGTGCAGCTGATATCCAGAAAAGCAAACCTTAAAGCTGCAGTCTATCCACACATAATATCAGTAAGCCCTGCAAGACTTCGTGAGAGGAGGAAATCTTTCACAAAACAAAATCTGTTAAGTACACAAAGTAATCACAGACATACACAACAACACACGCACGCACGCACGCACGCACGCACGCACGCACGCACGCACGCACGCACACACACACACACACACACACACACACACACATGCGTCACACCACACACACACACAAACAGTTTCACAAACAGGAGCTTTCGCAATTTAGGACACACACAAACAGGAGCTTTTGCAGCGGAGCGCACCGGATTGCGTTGTCTTATCTAAGCTGTTGTTGGGGGCTTGACCCCTGACCCCGCTCGTTAGCAGAGGGCTCACACAGTTGCTGAGAGGTCAGCGCCCTTATTTAGATGCCATCCTCCAAGGGGTCACACGCTGATGGGCCCTCTCTCTGTCACAACACTCACGCTGCCACCACTGCTACACAATACAAATGCAGTATTAATCCAACACTTTTGAGACATAGTATAGACATAGACAGTACTTTAAGTCCATGTATAAGTACTGTCTATGTCTATACTGTCTATGTCCTTACCTAGATTAGTCTATGTCTGTATGGGAAAGCAAGAAATGTAATTTCAAATTCTTTGTATGACCAGTGCATGTAAAGAAATTGACAATAAAACCTACTTGACTTGACTTGACTTGACTTTTGAGAGTACTCTGGGACCAAATGCTCCCTAGAAGATGTTAAATCAACTCTGAGTGTTGAATTAACACTGCATTTTTTTTTACCGTGCACTGTCTGCACGATGTCTGCATGATGATGCGGTTACAGTCACACAGAGATTGAGTGGATCAAATCAGATCAGATATTATAACCTGAGATTTAGCCACGGGGGCAAGCCTCTGGGAGGTTAACATGCACATACACACGTACACACACGCTACAGTACATCCATAAACCCACAGCAGGGGAGAGAGAGAGAAAGAGAGAGAGAGAGAGAGAGAGAGAAAGAAAGAGAGAGAGAGAGAGAGAGAGAGAGAGAGAGAGAGAGAGAGAGAGCATAAAACCCCACAGAGAGGAAGGATAAGTACATAGTGTAATCCACACTGATTACTTACTCAATCACTTGTGAATGGGAGGAAAAGATGACATGCTGCCTTCGAAAAATAAACACACTGTATTCTCGCTAAACTCTACAACCGTGCCGTAAAACCTCATTTAAATATTATTTTATCCCAAAGTAACTCTTCCTATTGCCCCTTCAGGGGGAAAAAGACACTGAACTTGGCTAAACTGAGCGAACCCAAAATTATCTCCAAGTAGCTGTTTTTAACCGAGCCACCGGTCCATAAACAACCAATGTAATTATTTACTCTCTTTAGGACATGTAAGAAGAGGAGGGTGGAAGGAAGAGAGGTGTGTATAAAAATGGTCCTCCTCATTATGTAAAATAAACAGACATTCTGGAAAATCCCTTGCATAATTCATCAACGTACTAAGATGAGAGTTAAAAACATACCTCAGATAACTCCATATGGGAGATTAAGGTCAGCAGTGGGTACATGAACTGAGAGACCTCTATTTCCTTGCTGGTAAGCCACAGAAAATCACCCCCCCCCCCCCCCCCCGCCCCGCCCCCCTCCTTTTTTTTGCCAGACACAGTCGGGGTGCTGAGGCCTTCGACGTTTGCTCATTGGCATGCTGAGTTGCATCCCCGATGTCAAACGGGGTGCATATGTAACTAAGGTCATCCTCCGTGAGCCCAACCCTGGGGCCTTGATATTTCACAGTGTCAAAGCAACTGCAGATGGGGAGGTTGATGGGCTACTGCAGAAAATTCTGATGAAAGAATAGCCAAGACCCTGTTGAAACGTTATGTGGATATTTTTGTAAAGGCATCGGTTTGGGCCTTTTGTTTCAAGATTTCTACGCACCTGTCACAAGGATGATTTTTTTGTGTAAATGGGATCAGAATATGTAAACAGATACAAAAATATCCGTTTTTAAAAATACCCATGTACGTATGTCACCAAGGCCATAGTCAGTATGGTGTAAGCTATCCCATTGTAGAGGGCTGCATTCAGGACGGTTTGCTCATAAAGGTTGCCATGTTCAATCAGCACTTTGAGAGTCATAGCGGTGTTCCTACACTCCAATGTTGAAATGACACTGCAAATGTACCGCATGACTGCATTAAGAAGGGTTTGCTTATGTTCCAGTGCCGAGTGACGTTAGCAGGCATGTAGTATATGCAGATGGGCCATTCATTAAGACTGGGTCGTGCTGCAGTTGCTACTAGCGTGCCAGCAGCGCTCCGCTGGGTGATGCATGGGCACTGAGGTCCCTGTGACGCACATGCCAAATTCAGGCCACCGTGCTCGCAAGAAAGAGACCCATAAGGGAGCCTCGCTTTAATGGAGCACCACTGAGATCGCCGCACCTCTGAGAGACGGTATCTTCTCTAGGCCAGAATATCACATCGTTTCTATCCTGCATGAGTGTGTGGATTCATAGCATTTTTGTGTTTCTGTCAGAGTGTGTGTGTGTGTGTGTGTGGTAAGATACAAAGGCAGAGAGGACAGTAAAACTGTCTGAGTATGCAGAGATGCCAAGTGGAGACCAACAGATCGCAGATTTTTCTTCCTTTTTAGCTATAAGGGGGGTTTATTCTGTCTCTCTCTCTCTCTCTCTCTCTCTCTCTCTCTCTCTCTCTCTCTCTCAGAAAGATAAGACAGACTGTACAACCCACACACACACGAGTGCGCACACACACACACACACACACACACGCCTACTGCACAAACAAACAAAAAAACAGACATTCAGACTGACGTGCACACAAACAGTGCTGGGAGGTTCATGAATATAATCATAGAATCTATTCCATTCTGTGGCTTTCTCCGCTACCTTTGTAGTGGCTTTCCACAAGACCTTTTGCCCGGCCCAGCTCATGTGATTCCAAGCAGCTGAGCTTCAGCTAATGATGCTGCGCTGACATGCTTGACGGAATAATGGCAGACACCCACGCAAGGCAAGGCCATCACTGTGTGTGTGTGTGTGTGTGTGTGTGTGTGTGTGTGTGTGTGTGTGTGTGTGTGTGTGTGTGTGTGTGTGTGTGTGTGTGTGTGTGTCCCCGTCTGCGTGCGGGCGTGTGTATGACTGAGGCCGGTCCATTAGCAGCGCTATGGGTTCTCCAGAGGGGACCCATCCGTGCCTGAGGGCCAGCTTTAGGAGCCAGGAGTGACAGCTAGATGGACACCCAACCCTGGCTCTAACATACCTGAGAGCACTGAGGCACACCGCAGGTGTGGTTTGTTAAATACCAACACCAAGCCCAGCCCATTTCATCCTCTCATCATCTTCTCCCACCTTTCTGTCCTCTCCTCTCGTCACCCGAAGCTTTCAACTTTTTAGGCGTTGGTAAATACCAACACAAACACCAACAACGGCCCAGCCCATGTCATCATGTCCTTATCCTCTCCTCTTTTCACCTGTAGCTTCCTTCAACCCATTCGGCATTGTTAAACACCAATACCCAAAATCATCTCATCCTCTCCTCTCCTCTACTTGCCCGTAGCTTTCTTCAACCCATTCGGCATATACCAACACCCAACTCATCCTCTCCCATCCTCTTCTCTCTTCACCTCTCCTCTCCTGTCCTCTCCTGGCCCGTAGTTTTCTTCAACCCTCTCAGCTTTAGTAAATCCGAACACCAACAGCTGCCCAACCCACCTCATCTTCTCCTCATCATCTCCCATCCTCCTCTCCTCTCCTCTCTTCCCCTCACCTCTCCCATCCGGTCTTCTCCTTGCCCGCAGCTTTCTTCTTCAACCCTATCAGCTTAACGTCCCTTTAATCCCAAAAACAAACACTTGAGTGTCTGTCCAACCATGAGGAGCTGACACCAAAGAGGGGGCCGCCACCGTAGCGGTGATCGCCTGTCATTAAGGCACTTCCTCTAGCCGACGTCTGTTTGAACATGTTTGAGCGTCCGAGGCGAGGCTGAGCCCCTCTAAACGCCCAGACAGGCCACCAATTACATGCAGAGGGTCACTGCAAGTCAAACAAACAGACACACGACAGGGCCGCTAAAAATTTGGCCAGGCTGGAGACAAAGCCATCTGAAAGGCCCCCCATTCTCAACTTAAGCAATGTAATTGAGATACGATTCTAGGCCCTCTCTCTACCCCTTGGTCCAGGACAATTGACCCCTTTGTCAACCCCCCTCCTGTCGGTTTCCCTGAACACGGAAACGAGCGACTATGACCACAGGAGAGAAGAGGAGAGTGAGGTCCGACCACACCACCACCACCACCATCGCTGCCTGCTATACTCATCTAGCTACCCAGCCCCATTTGAAACAACAAACACGGCCCGTTGTTTAGGCTGGACATCCCCGCGCCTGATTAGGATCGGAGCTGCCGGCACAGGAGAGTAAGATGAGCCTGAGAAAATATGCCCAGAGAGAGAGAGAGAGAGAGAGAGAGAGAGAGAGAGAGAGAGAGAGAGGGGGCATCCGTTCCATTCCGTTAACACAGCTTCTCCTCCCAGAGCCCCGGTTTATTTTGGGACGGCAGCTAAAGTGCTCCACCCAACACCACTCAATCTCCTCGCGGGACGATGTAACTAGCCATCTCAGCACACACTGGGACCCCCGCTCCACACGCACACACACACATACACACACACACTCCATCAAAGACACGTTTGACGGGCCGTCACTGGCTGGGCGGAAATAAGGCGAACTGAACTTGCGTCTCACTGTCAAGTGCGGTGCGGTTTTTAGGGCTCGCATTCCAGGTCGGGTCACTGGGATGTGACGAGGTCATGGATGTGTGTGCGGTTTCATGGGTAGAGGTCACGCACGAGTCGAGCCGAGCCAAGTTGTGCTTTTGCAGCACCCCCCCCTTTCCTTCCCTGGGGAGTGGAGTCAGCTCTCTCTATACATCTTATTCCCCTACTGCCCTCCACCCCACTCACTCCTTCCAAAAAAAAGCATGCTGCTGATGTGAACCATGCAGAGAGAGAGAGAGAGAGAAAGAGAGAGAGAGAGAGAGAGAGAGAGAGAGAGAGAGAGAGAGAGAGGGAGAGAGAGAGAAAGAGAAAGCTAAAGCGTGTGCAGGGGAGTTTAGCCAGGAGTCACTTGTCACGGAAATGGCACGGCGTGTGGGAGCAATGGCCGCCGCGGCCCACATCAAAGGGATGGCGGCGCATCGCAAGGGGAAGAGGCTACCATCAAGATCCAGGCAGCTCCTCTTACACAGAGAGAGAGAGAGAGAGAGAGAGAGAGAGAGAGAGAGAGAGCATACATACGTCCACTAAAGCTGACCCAGTGAAAACTTACGCACGAAGAGTAACCGACCGCCGCTCCAAAACAAACACCGAGGGCAACGATGGGAACTACTAGTCGGAACAGATGGGGGAGAAAAATCCGTTTTGAGGTAGCTGCTCAACAACGTCTGCAAAAAGTCAAACCAGGAGTGCTTTCTTTTCCTTTTTTGAAAGGGGAACATTTCCCAGAAACAAGGGTTTTTAATGAAAGTTTAACACACAGCATAAAGCATTGTTGTGACAAATCGGCATAATAAACTTTAACTGTCACCAAGCACTGCCTTTCCACATACTCCCAAATGCTTCACTTTTAACTTATAATTATATACATTTATAAGACTGACAAGACCATATTGCAGGAGCTATAAAATATGTTGAATATACGTTTTTCAGCCGTTATTATACACCCTGGCGACTATTATAACACTCTTACTACCACACTCACATCAAACTTTTATGCATCAATACATCACAGTAGCGGGGGGGCTGTCGGGATTAAAAACTCAACCTCAAAGCAGTGCACAATGAACAAGCCACTCAAGATATCTACACAAAAGAAGACCAGAGGGGGGGAGACACACCAGAGAGAACAGAGACCCTGAGAATTGTTCTTTGGCAAATGGAGACAAATGCTATAGGCGACTGGAAGCCATTTAAGGGTTGCCGGGACTGACACGGCACGCATAGAGAAAGAGAGGGAAAAGAAGGAGGAGAAGGAACGGGAAGAGGAGGAGGAGGAGGCAAGCCCATAAACTCAATTACTGTAGCTTTTTTCCATCCTTTAAACTGACGGGCCTTTTTTGTTGTTGTTTGGGGAGCGCTCTTTTTTATACGCCTGTAATAAAGGAGGGCGGGGGAAAACGAGAGGCCAGGGATGGACGAATGGCAGCCAACCCGTGCAAGTGTCTGAGGCGAACCGCAGCGCTTAATTGGCTGACGGGCCTGCCAATTTGTAGTGAGCTTATTACGGGCGCTGCATGGGCCAGGCCGCTCCTCTCTGGATGTGAGAGTCTGTTCTGCACGGAGACTGACTACAGTCGTCACAGCTGGAGAAATGTGTCAAACGTGTGAGGAGCGTCTAAATGTGTCAAACATTGACACACATACACACACACATGCGCACGTACACACACACTCGCACATCTGTAGACACACACATACGTATAGTACAAGCACACTGCATATTATTTTCCCACTTTATCATTTTCCCTCTCTTCTCTTTGCACACAAAGAAACACACACACACACACACTTTCCATTTATTCTATTTCAAACACTCTTCAGACGCCATTGTCTAAGGGCGATAACCTACGGAATTTAACACTGACACCTCGAATTTAAATACGCACAAGAAAATCCTCACATATTCAGAGAGAGAGAAGCCTTTCTGTGTAAATGAAAATGAGAAACCCAAGACAGGTTTTCCCATCCTCTGAGTTTCCTATGCAAGGTGCAAGGAGAGCTGCTAGTGTGTGAGAATGTTGAATGTTCACACCTTCAGGCATGTGTGTGTGTGTGTGTGTGTGTGTGTGTGTGTGTGTGTGTGTGTGTGTGTGTGTGTGTGTGTGTGTGTGTGTGTGTGTGTGTGTGTGTGTGTGTGTGTGTGTGTGTGTGTGTGTGTGTGTGTGTGTGTGTCAGACTGTGTGTGTGAGACTGTGTGTGTGTGTGCAGCACGCGTGCGTCAGCGGTCGATCTACTGAGGCTGCAGTAAAACAGGCAAAGCTGGTTTGTGACACACACGCGCACGCATGCACGCATGCACGCACACACACGCACACACACGCACACGCACACACACGCACACGCACACACACGCACACACACACACACACACACACACACACACACACACACACACACACACACACAGACGCACACACTCACGCACGCACGCACACAGTTCACTCACTTGCACAGACTTCAGATTTAGCTGAAGGCGACATTGCTTTGCTTCAAATTGGTCCCGATCTCTTCCTCTCTCTCTCTTTCCCTCTCTCTCTCTCTCTCTCTCTCTCCTCTGCTCCTCTGCTCCTCAGGGCTGTTGGATTACGGCTCCATTATTCCCTACCTAATTAAGTGCTTGACTGGGACAAATAGCCCCCAGCCACAGATGCCTCTAGCAGAGCCATTTGTTTGTAATCCAGATTAGGGAGATTTTAGGAAACCACAGAACTAGAACTGGTCCTCCTCCTCTTGAGG
>NC_085863.1:40038881-40120553 GCF_034702125.1 Engraulis encrasicolus
GGGACCTCGGTGGTAAGAATGACAAGCCTACTCCATTCAAAACAATGTTATAGGCCTAGTGGATTTAAAAAAAACTCCTCATGATTATCTGTTTTATTACTAGTCTAATGTATTTTTGCCAATCCCAATGAATAGCTTTCCAAACGAAATATACAATTTCTTCTGTATTAGAGTGTCTTGACACATGCACCACATTCCAAAAATTCAAAAGGATTCATGCAATCCATAATTACGCAAAAGTGCAAGCTCGCGGGTGCTGAAGTTCAAGACAAGCAGCCTACCACCCAGCACTTCTAAAGCGATGATACTTCACCTTTAGATCGGCACACATTAATATGCTGCCCCTAATATTCAACTGAAATAAAAACACAAATAGCAATCCAATGGCGCTCAATTATGACACTAAAGGACCAAGTCTACGAAAACTTCAGACATAGGTTGAAAACTAATTGGTTAACCACGGTCTAGTTTCTATGGAAACGTGGGCACCCATTTAAGTACCAGCGAAGGCCTTTAGAGGGGCCATACAACATAGAGCTACGTTTATTCTCTGCGTTATCACTTAGGCCTATAGATGCAATATCCCAACGAATGTGCTTTTAGGCACAGCCTATTCTGAAGTAAATCATTCGCCTCGCGCGCCGCTCCCCTACAACCAGACATTTCTCAAAATATAGGCTAATGGTGATTTATGGCCAAATAGACGCATGCATGCAGTGCGCTTCATGGATATGGACAATGAATCATATGTTAAAGTACCCTGGGTTGCTACGCGGAGTAAGGGCATGCTCCCGCGTGGAGTGCGGTACAGCACATTTGCATTAACATGAATTCATTTCAGCAGACCATTGTCACGTTGAACTGGTCGCTCTACTGATGGGATTGTGGCGCTTCTTGGTGAGGTGTCTATAGGTGAAGTTACTCTGGAATTTTGCCTCAGATTGTGTCCATTTTACGCGTAAAACCTCGAAATCCTGGCTGAGAGGAATCGAACCAACGTATTGAACTACAGCACAATGGTCTCTTTTTCAGAGGAAACATGGTCAACAATCTTAAAAGATGCTATTCTTATAGCCTGCGTGAGAGGAAATAGTGATCAAGGAACCAGACATTTTAACAGCCGCTTCACAAAGAGGGGCTTTGTAGCCAACAACTGAAAAACGATGAAAGAAAGCAAACCATTGACATTTCACTGACGTTTTAAAACACCTCTGGAAAAATGTTCAGGACTGAAACAGTAACTCTTGTATTAAACTATGATGACACAGACTAGTATTCTTCCAGGTGTGCCAAAACCTAGCTGTCATGTGGCGAGTCACACACAAAGAGAGACCTTACCTGCAACTGTGTATCTGTCCATGTAGTTGAGCACGTTTCCGAAACTGAGTATCCCGGCGGCGGCAGCCGGTGAGCGGCATTTCAGCAAGGCGGCTCTGAATTTCTGCCGGTGGTTACACGGATGGAGGTCCGGTTGGGTCTTCAGGGTCGTACTCATACTGCCAGACAGCGTGTGCACCTCGTCCAAACTGCTGCAGCCTTCTATCTCACACCCATCGCTCTCCACACACATCTTTTGACACGAGAGATCCAGCGCAACGATAAATGTCCAACACAACCGATGAAACCGGTGAATAAAGATGGCACTGCGAAGAAAATCCCAGCAGAAAAAAAGAAAGCAGTCGTAATGCGACGTAACGTTAATCGCTCTTCGGGTTTTGTAAATGTTGGTAAACGGATCTCTTGTCCTGGTGCATATTTCACCAGCAATCTAGTGACGGACTCCGCAGCTCCTCAAGGCTCTTTTCCCTGCCTGCGCTGAAATGAAAGGAGGTGTGGCTGCCTGGCTCTGGTCACTCCGCCTCTCTCATGCCCCTGAGCAGTGGCACCTGATGTGGAGAGAATGCGGAGAATTGCCATCTGAGAGTCTTTAGCGAGCAAAGTGCATGTCAAAAAAATACAGGCGGTGACAGTCATTTTTTTCTCGCTGCCTTCGAACCATGCATTGTCTGTTGGTTTGTTATTTTTGTACGCTGAACTGGTTGTGGCAGTAGCGCATATGGGTAAATCGTTAGAACTGAATGTCAGTGCACAACTTCCCAACGAAGACACCAAAAACCAAAGCATTTTATTGCCTATGTGAATGCAAAGTTGCTTTCACATAGTGAGTTATCCTATTTGTCCAATACCCAAAGCTATTAAAACATTTCTGAATAGAGCACGCTCCTCGCAGTGCGCGTAAAACTGAACTTGGGTGTTTCCTTAGGTAGCCTAATCATATTTACGCAAATGTTAAACAGTAATTTTAGCTTAAGTTGTCTTGTGGTAGTGATTATTTTGGTCGGTCTGAAATCTAAGACGTGATACATCTCAACAGAAAAACTCCAGTCACATTGTTTTGATTATTTTCATACATATGGCCCAGCCTACTAAGAATCCAATGAACAAAGGTCGACGACAGTTGAATAGTTGAAAACACCACATTATTTGCATAATAAATCATGTTTTCCACGCAGACCAATGTCACATATTTACAATATTTTAGTGTGAAATCCAATGTTACTTACTTTCCTTTCACAAGTTCTTCACACGAAATCTGATTGAATTGAATCCCCCTTTCCAACATCAGGTGGGATCTGCTGCAATTGCCTTTCATCGAAACCCATCAATTATCATCAGATCCCGCAGCTGAGTCCGATTAGCGGGCCTTTGTTTAGATGTTATTAGTTCATTTACCCCCTTCAGTCAAGAGCAACATGACGAGAATGGGAAAATAATAACACTGTTGTTCATTTGAACTCTTGATTAATGAGCAGTGAGTTTGGCTACTTAGGGTAGCCTATAGGTTGCAGTGTTCGACTTTTTACCACCAGCATTTCCTAATTAGTCTCTTGCAAAGCATGAGCCTCACTTGTATTTTTAATGTCCAAGATAATATAATAGCGTGTGGGAAAACGGCATGGTCCAAACAGCATTCTCTTTGTCCATCATCTGATTGATGTGTTTTTAGCGGTAGGACATGCGATCCGGGCTCCATGAATATTATGATGCCAAAACGCGGGAAAAGGCCAAAAGAGTGCAACAAGTAAACGTCTAAAGACCTGTTGTTGTAGAAATCCTGGGGTGTCACTCAGCGACTCTGCAGAGCTCCGTGGGTCCGACCGTGGAGGAAGAGAAGGAAGCCTGGCGCTAGGCGTATCGTTTTTGCACAAAGGGGCCAATTATCGCAATTTGATATGGTTATTTATCACTGATATGCCGTCTAGTCTAAACAATACGCCTGACATGCGACTGACATGACCTCACCGCTGCTGACTGCGCGGTCTCCCCCTCCCATGGCCTCCTCTCGCGTGCATACCAAGACAACTACAGCAACAGGTGAGGGTCAGTTTGGAATAATAGTGGATAGTTGTTTCATTAGTCAGAGATGGTCGGAATTTCATGATCAACATGTTCTCTACACATTGAATGAAAATTGAGTGACTCCTATCATTGCTGAACTGAAAAATGGAGCCCTATACTTTTCACTCTTAGCATGTACAGATAGCCACACACTCATCTCCACTTAAAAAAATATTATTTACTCTGGGTGTGAAAGATAACTTAATTCATAATCAGTGGCTTAGGTAACTTGTTGAATTCCTGCAGAGGGTGTCAGGAACTCCTGTTGATACAGACTCTTGTGATTAACCTTCAGAAAATCCAACAATTCATCACATGGAAAACACTTTGTGACAAAAAAACACCGCCATTCCTGATAACTGATATGTAGGTCAGTGGGTAGGTGGCTGGCCACACAGACATGCTGGGACAATTTCTCCAGGAGTAACATTCGCACAGCCATAGACAAGACATTACACAATGGACCAAGACATATTTGAACTTGGGGGCGCATAAATGCAATCGTCCCACACATAGGCTAAAGCATTTATATACTGACACTATCTCGATTGTAGGTAGCTTTGTAAAAGAGCTTGCCAAATGTAATGTAATGCAATGCAATGCAATGCACTGTAATGACAAACATTTAACCCCTTAACGCAGAGCCGTTATAACACTACCGTCACCAAAATTGTAGTGGCTTTGTCTTAATATGTTACTTAAGGCTCTCTATATGTAATGTCATAGCAATGTTGTTATGATGTAGTTAAGTATTTTCAGCTATGATAGCCCCCCCCCCCCCCCCCCCCCCCCCCCCCCCCCCCCGGGACCCCCATCTGCAGTAAGAGGCTACTGTTATATTTTTGCGCTCTGAAAAAGTGAAAATATATTTTCAAAACATTACCTGGGCCATGGTACCCTTGCCAACCCCTGCTTCCAAGGTCTATTCACACCATGCTGAACATGCTGAATAGATGTAACACTATTATATGCCACCTCGAGACATACTGCTCTTATACATCTCTTATACATCTGTTATTATGACATATACACCAGCTCCACTTCCAGACACACAGTATACATGACACAGTGCAGATGAGACACAGATAGGCTAAACATGAGCAGAGTGACAATACAGCCGGCCGAGCAAACATGCATGCATGGGTGACACAGGGTGAGACGACACAGTGACGTGACTTGTCACACATCTGACGCTGTCACAGACATGTGCTTCACTACAAGGCTTCGTCCCATCATGCGTCTGTCAGATAGGCCCATCACAGGCCTGAAGTGTGACAATGCATCACGCCTGATAAGAGAAGGCCTGAATGCACCCTTCGCACAGACCAGGGGTGCTCCCACTGACTATGTAAACAGAGCAATTACGTAAGACACAACACGACAGAAACATTCTTTCTTTTAGTAGGTCATAGCAGTAACAATTATTATGTTTCACATCAAGGTCAGAATTTTCTCACTGCAACAGTATGAGGATTGACATCATTTGAGCAAATGTGTGATGACTCAGTTTCTCTGTTGCGTTACTTACAGGGGAAATGGGCCGTACTGTATCTGAATAGATTCAAAGAGCTTTTGTAGGCCTTTCACTAGTTTGTGTTTATATGATTTCTTCAAATAAACGTACACAAATGACAGGATTCAATTTATTTCTCTGAAGCTACCGTATATCAGTGGAATGAGGAAATCAGTGTGTCCAATGACCAATGTCTCTACAAATATTTTCTTTCGTCTCCCTTAAAAGTCATATCAAATTGGCCCAGCAGTATTGCAAATTTGGTCACAGTCCACAGTCTCTTGATAGTGGCTTTGGATTGGAAATAAGTGAGAGTTGTCAGCTCCAGCTCTAGCCCCCATCCTCATTGCTGTGATAAATTAAACACTCTTTTCCACAACGCCACATATCCATTTTCAAAAATATTCAAAACATGTGTTTTTGTGGTGTTTGTCAGTTAATATCATTTTCTAAAATCAGTGTTTTCAAGTTTGATTTCGGTATGGAAATATAAAATAACACCACAATTGCTCTGATTCTATCTTTCAATCAGACTTTAGAGAAAAAAGAAAATTGTATTTAAATGGCTTTTATCGTGTATTGGAAAAGAGCTCTTCAGATGAAGCTCCACGGTAGTGGGCCTACGCGGCCTGTGTGGATGTGCAAGGGTAAGTAGGCAAACAGAACAGAACGCCAGCAGAGGCCATGATTCACCGTGGCAACCCACAGCTAGCGCAGCAGAAGCAGGCTCACACGCTGGCTGTATCAGAAAGAAGAGGAGGAATGACAGAGAGAGAGAGAGAAAGAGAGAGAGTATGTGTATGTGTGAGAGTCTCTCTGTGTGTGAGTTTGCGTGTGCATGTGTGTGTGTGTGTGTGAGTGTGAGTGAGTCTGTGTGTGCGTGTGTGTGTGTGTGTGTGTGTGTGTGTGTGTGAGTGTGAGTGAGTCTGTGTGTGCGTGTGTGTGTCTGTGTGTGTGTGTGTGTGTGTGCGTGGTAAGAGAGAGACAAAGAGTAAGAGGAGTAAAATAGAGAAAGACGATGTGAGATGAAAATAAAATAGTCAGTGATGGTGGACTGAAGGCAAATTAATGTGAGTGATATACTAAGTGTGTTCTCCACCTCCTCCCTGACTGAACACCTCCCCAATACCCACGCCACCTCCATCCAGCACCAACCATCCATTGGCCAGTGTCCTACAGGGAGGGTGTGTGCAGGAGACACTGGAGACTGGTGTGTGTGTGTGCGCGTGTGTGTGTGTGTGCGTGTGTGTGTGGGTGGGTAGCAGGGTCGCAGATGCACAGCAAATCGGCCGGTGTTAAATCAACTCCCATAGAGTTAAATTTAACACTTTTCCTGAGTTTATATAATGCTCACCGGTTCCGAGTTAAATCAACACTATGGATAGTGTAAATAGTTTAACTCTATTTCAGTGTTACTTCTTTAACACCCACAGTGTTACATTTTAACTCTATTCTAGTGTATTTTTCACACCAATTTTTCACTTTATGTGTTAACATCTTAACACCCACAGTGTTCTATTTTTAACACATTTGAGTGTTGAATTCCTCACCAATTAGTGTTAAAGCTTTTCACTTTAAGTGAAACATCTGAACACCCACAGTGTTCTATTTTTAACACATTTGAGTGTTGAATTAGCTTAGCTCAACTCACTATAGGGGTTACCATGTAACACTAATTGGTGTTATGTTATACAATAAATACTGCTTTTTCTAAAATGTTCAGATTCTGTACTGCGTTGAGTGCACATTTACATACAGTACATGAAATATACAATCTAAATTAAATTATTAAATTGTGGGCACCTCCCATACCCCACCATGACTGAGACAACTGTGGCATGGAACCAGCCCATCACACTGCTCTATTGAATTGGTAGACCGAATTATCCATAACCACAGAGAAACTCAAGTATCTGCAATATGTGCAATATTATTACCATTTGATAGTTGTAATCTCCTGGATGATAGTACATTAACCAGTGTGCATACAATACTCTGGTTGAGCATAATTAGACAAGCCTGAAATTTCTTGATCAAGTAAACAACCCTCCAAAAAGGATACCCGCTACCATGATACTCACTACCAACTAAATAGCTAGCCAGCCAACAAACCAGTCCACCGGCCAACCAAAAGAGTCAGTTGTCAGCTAGCCAGCCAAAGAGCCGGCTAACCAACTAACACTCATTTAGTCAGCCAACTAACCAACAAACAAGTCAGCTGTATGGCTAGCCAGCTAACAAACCAGCCATCCAGTCAACCAAAAGAGTCAGTTAGCCAGCCAACCAGCTGGTCAACAAACAGTCAGTTGGTTGGTCAGTTAGCTCACTAACCAACAAGCCGGACAGAGAGCCAGCGAACCAGTCATTTAGGCAAGCAACTCAAGCATTGTGACAGTCTGAGTTTATATAGAGGTGAAAGTTAACCATGTGACCAGAGTAATCAGGCATGTGGCAGCTGCAGGTAGTAATTCAATGAACTTGTAACAGTCCTATGTACTCAAGTGAGGTCAGGTACTAATTGACAGATTGATTGGGCACTACCATTGTTCCTGGTTGATGGTAGGCAATGTCAATCATGTCATGCAGCATTTGACTTTCAATTGTGCAATGGCACTTTACAAGATAGCCTAATTTTGTTTACTAGGTGGCAATATTCTGATTTAAAATTGGATGCTGGAGTTTTGGCGTGCACATCCAAGCCAAAGGCATTAGCAGGTGCCAACTTAAGAAAGTGTTTGTGTAGCACATTGGTTGCAACTTAATTTATTGGAAGCAGAACCAGCAACATTTCCAATCATAGACCTTCTTCTAATTAGGCCTGGCAATTAGTAATTACAATCAATCATGGCCAGGAGCAACCCAAAGTGACATACAGATATGCAACATTGGTTACTGTCCCTAGGGTAATGCCGGGTTAGGAGGGATTAGAACCTGCAACTCACTGAATTTAAGTCCACCTTCCTAACCATTAGGCCAAGGCTGCCACTTCACACAACCTGGGCCTTCAGAAACTTCATGGACATTTACAGCAAACTATTTAGTCATCAACTTCTTGTTTGCTACATGTCTTCCCATGCTTGGTCATCTCCTTTTTTCTCACTTCCTCATGTCAATATGTACAACCTGAGGGGGAGGGGATTAGGACATATGGGCTTCAGATCGTGTCCCATCATGCAATGCACTTATGGAGAGCCATTTATCTGGATGGAATATCTTAAGTGTGCTTCAAAATATTACTCCTTGTTATATTCTGTGTTTATTGTAGGGGTTGTACTATTTAAAGTGGTACACAAGAAAAATGACCATATTCCCACCGTCATGAAGATGGTCATGTATATCTCCAAATATATAAAAGCTCATTCTCCTGTCATATGACAGAAAGTGAGGAATACGTAGTTAACTGATGATGGGTGTATATATGAAATAATTTGCTGAAAATGTCAATGAAAGGTGTGATTGTAATGAAGAGCCCAACCTGTCTATGACTGAAGTTGTGCCCCAATGCACTAATAATTCAATAGATTCTCCTCCCACACAGTAGTTTACTGTGATGTTTCCTACTTTATCACTTTGGCATGCTGGTTATCCTTGAAGAGCACAGTACAATACTGTGATGTGCAAGTTAGGTGAGAAATGGCAAGTGATACAATGATTTCAAACTAATTTGCTGTGTGCCGTGTGACCATCACAGTATAGTGTACCAGAACATCAGAGTAATTAACTGTGAGATTTCACAGTAAATTACTCTGAAATCCTTGTAAGCTTTTACTGTGCAGATGAAAGAACCGGATGTGGAATGTCACTCTCAATCAGTGTTAGGCAGTTAACTCTTTGAAACAACACAGTGCGCAGAGCTTTTTAAGCACTCCCAGTGTTAAAGTAACACCACAATCAACACCCAGTGACTCCCATTCACACCAGAATAATTAACACCAGTAAAGTCAACTCAAAATAACACTTCCAGTTTTGCTGTGTGGGAGGGGAGGTTAACACAACAGAGACCATTGATCAGTGAGAGGAGGAGGAGGAGGAGGAGGGGAAGGAGAGCCGGCTTCTGTCACGACGTGGACTCACACTGCAGAGCCCCAGTCACTCTGCCAGAGAGAGGAGCGGGAGTCAGGGTTGCCAGATGTGACTGATTATGTCCATCACAATAAATGCGCAAAAAACACCTGGAGGCAATAAATCCCACCCAAATTGAACTAATTTCTCTTGACTTCTATCGCCATACGTATAAAATGCGTTTTTTTAACCCGCAGATGGTCCTCCTTGGCCCAAATTGGGTAGGGAAACCACCAAATCTGGCAACCCTGGAGGGAGAGGGGGGAGTCGTGCTGGAGGAGGGGGACTTTCTGCTACCCACCTGTGGCACAGGCTGATTCGGCCGCTCTGTGATAGCCTCGACTCACTCTCTTGCTTACTTGGCAGCCAGGCAGGCACTCAGGGAGCTGCCAGTTCTCCCATTTGTTCCCAGCCGTAAAGTCAGCCGTCTTGGGGAATAATATAGGTATTCCATTTTTCTTGAGCAAAGTGTGCTCTGCTGGTACATTGTGTTCTCTTCGTGCTGTTCGGGGTCACTAAAAAAATCACATACAGTATTTTTATGGCAGTGAACACACGGGTGCTTGAAGTTCATTTTCATTTCACATATTTTAATTCATGATCTTCAGGGTACTATTATTTCGGGGGCAGTGTTTTTGTTTTGTTTTACATGTATCAATTCCATAATTGTGGCTGCATCTGACAGTGTTCTTTTTTCTCTTTGCAGCGCTAATTGCAACATTGGCTCAAAAACCTGTTGATTTAGACTTCCTGCTTTGGTTTACATGACACCTGCTTTCACACAAACTGACTGAAGGTTTGTTAGCTTGTTGCATTCCTGTTTCGTACCTCTAATGAAAGGGAGAGAGGGAGTGCCAAATGCGAAGGATTAAGGAGGAAGGTGAAAGAATACTCCTCACTTTTGGCAGATACAGTGGCACTCAGGGAGTTCCAGGGCTTCTTGAAATGTGTGTGTGTGTGTGTGTGTGTGTGTGTGTGTGTGTGTGTGTGTGTGTGTGTGTGTGTGTGTGTGTGTGTGTGTGTGTGTGTGTGTGTGTGTGTGTGTGTGTGCGCGCGCGCGCGTGCGTGCGTGCGCGCGCGTGCGTGCGTGCATGTGCACGTGCGTGTATGCGTGTAATTGAAACAGAATTTTTTTTTTGAATTCCATGCAAAATCAAGTGCAGTTGAATTGCTTGCATTGACATTTTATTTCCATCTCACTTTTTGCATTTTTTTCACTCATTTTACTTAAATGTAAATATGTAAATCATGACAGCTCAACTGCAGTTGAACTGATGAATGATCATCACTAAAAATAAGACTATAAATAAGACTTGTAAAATGACTTCCGGAACCTTCAACACCTCCTCAACTGCAGTGTCTTGTTTTAACCTCCAGGACTGGTCATTCAGGCAGCTTTCATTCTGAGTGATTTCATTACCTACACAGCCTCCACGCTAAAAAAAAAATCCAATAAGGTTCAGGTTGAACCGTCTTTTTTTTGTTCACGGCAGCTTCCTGCGAGGATTGCACTTCATTAAATGTGATGACAGACACGTGTTGTATTCCTGAGAGACTGATAAGCCTAACCAAAATTCCTCCTTTTAGAATCGCCTCACTTCATGCTTAAAGTTTCAGTTGCGATGCTGCAAGAAGAGATATTTATATACCAAGGGGATTTGACAAGAGAACGCAGGACCTAAAGCCCAGCATAGCAGTGTGTGTGCGCGTGTGTGTGCGTGTGCGTGTGTGTGTGTGTGTGGTTCACAAGGGTGTGACATTCAGGCATGCCAAGGTCCATTGTAAAGCCTTGCCATGAACACCAAATGGAACTGATGATGCGAGCTAAACCCAAAACATTTGCTTCCTGTTTTTTGTATAGCCCACGTTGTCTCACTGCTTAAATTAAATCCAGGTATCATAATCTTGAGATCTAGGGCGCATAGCTTCTGTAAATGTGTCATGAGTGCAAGCAGAGATTTTTGGCTTCTGTTGGTCCTGCAAGCATGGAAGGTGCACTGAGCACCATCTTTTGGAGTCTGATAAAATACATTTAGCAGTTTTTGACACCAAGAGATTAGAACAGAAAAGAGCCTTGAAGAATACTGAATTCAACTCGACTCATTCAAGTGCATTTTGGTAAGTGCCGAATTAAATCGCAAAAAAATGTGTTGTCATTGGTGCACCAAGCACCATTTCCATGAAAAAAACTACATGGCCATGATTGTGGGTTAAAGGTGGTCAGTCCTCTGAAACCCCCTTAGTGACCCGAGGGGCCCCAAACAGCTGCTTGCATTGCCTGTTGTCTTGCTAGCTACCCCCACAACACCACCACCACCCTGCCTGTATTGGAACAACTGAGAGGGGCTGCCCAGAGAGTATATAGACAGGAGAAGGCTTAGAGAGTGGATTTTTAGGGTGCCAAGCTGGCCACGAGCCAAGCCAAGAAGAGAGGGCCTCGTTGAACTCAGCGGCGAGGGCTCAAGAAGAAGAAGTAGTAGCACCGGCTCCTCCCCAAGCCATAAAAGTGCCACTCTGTATATTTGATGACTCCGGCCTTTTTTGCCAATAGAAAGTGGCCATTGTTGGCACGCTCTGCATCAATATGTGGGCGGAGAAGCGTTAGAGGGCCACTTTGACAAGTGACGTATTAGCGCTTTGGGCTCGTCACTGGCTCGTCGCCAAACTTTACGGCACCCATGTTGCTGATTTGGGTTTGGGTGAAATCACACATGAGGTGTGTTTGCAGAGGCTCTGCTCTTCTCTCTCTCTCTCTCTCTCTCTCTCTCTCTCTCTCTCTCTCTCTCTCTCTCTCTCTCTCTCTCTCTCTAATGAAGGGGAGGGTTCACTCTTCACAGTTGGTGTGATTGCACTTGGTGTAGCTGTGTGGGATGGCTCCCAAGTGCTGGTGGGGCAGGTTAATAAAATGAATGGTCGGGGAGGAGGGATGATAGGTCTGGTCCTTCACTGGTAATCTGTCATGCAGGCCCGTTGGGACGACACTTCTCAGGGTTAATGCTGTTTGGTTTCTTGTATTTTCCTAGAGACTGGTCCACAACTGAGCCGTGCAGAAAAATGCCTGGGCCCTTTTTTGTCCCAGTACAGACCTGAAGTGGGCAGGATGGGGGTTGGTAGAGCAGGATGGTGGGTTGGTGGGATGGTGTCTGATCCACAGTCTCTTTAGCTGTCAAGGAAGGTACTTCATGGTCTGAATGTAGTGAATAGGCTGTGACTCAGCTGAAAGTGGCTGTGCCTAACTAAAATGGAGATGCATGTAGTGCAGTGAATGCAGTCACAACAGCATTGGAAAATGCAGGAAAAAATGCATTTTAATCCTGCAAAACATGAGGGGTGTGATTATACTTTAGTTGGCATAATAATGTTTTTTTCCAAGTCCTGGCAGGTTAATAAGATGAATGGTTAGGGAGGAGGGATGATGGGGCTGGGTACATGGGGGCTGGTAGAGCAGGTTGGTGGGATGGTGGTGTCCACCGCTCAACAGTCTCTTTAGCTGTCAAGGGGATGTCAGAGGAGCCAATGTGTTGAATAGGCTGTGACTCAGCTGAAAGTGGCTGTGCTTTACAGAAGAGTGAGAATATTTAGTGCCGTGAATGCCAACACTGCAAACTGCAAAAATCCAGCATTTAAAACAGTGTGAACATGAAAACACTGCAAATCCTGTAAAGCAAGAGGGTGCGATTGCATTTGGCATAATGGTGGTTTCCTGAGTGCTGGGCAGGTTAATAAGATGAATGGTTAGGGAGGAGGGATGATGGGGGGCTGGGTAGGCTACATGGGAGCAAGTTGGTTGGACGGTCTCTTTAGCTTTCAAAGGGACATCAGAGGAGCCAACGTGTTGAATAGGCCGTGACTCAGCTGAAAGTGGCTGTGCCTAGCAAAGCATTGGAGATGCATGTAGTGCGATGAATGTGGTTACTTGAACAGGACATATTTAACAGCAATAAATCCTGAATTTGTATGCAGTATGTTGTGTTTTGGACATGAAAACACTGCAATCCTGCAAAACGTGATGGTGAGAATGTACTCGATATGATTGTTTCCTAAATGCTAACGCCCAAGTGCAAGACGAATGGTTGGGGAGCGGAACGATGGTGGAGCAGGATGGTGGGGATGTTGGTGTCCACCGATCCACAGTCTCTTTAGCTGTCAAAGGGACATCAGAAGGGCCAACGTGTTGAATAGGCCATGACTCAGCTGAAAGTGGCTGTGTGCAAGAAAACAGTGAGAGCAGTGAATGGTGTGTGCAGGAGAGGGGAGGAGGGAGAGTGATAAGGCTCCTGAACTCAGAGTGGTCTAAAGGAGAGGTTCTCAAAGCATTTTGGGCCGGTGACCCCTCATGGAGACGAAAATTAGCCCCTGTTATAAATAAGCTGTTACCAGAATGCCAGTGACCAAGTTGTGATGTATGACCAAATGTCCTGTGCACGGTCATGGTAGTGTAGTTCTATGGTTGTAAAGTTCTTTCAGTGACTATTACAGCTTTCCACTGGTGGAACAGCGTGTGTGGGGCTACAGTTTCATGAAATGTGGACCTACGGTGTAGCTGTTTCCCTACATACTGTACTGCTGCAGCATTTTCTAGTTTTGCACAAGCATTGTCACAGACCCCTAAGGGTCTCAGGACCCCACGTTGAGAACAATTGGGCCTAAGGAAGAAAATTAGTTAAAGGAGGGTAGGGGTGTTTATAGGTTTGGGGGTGGGTGTTGCTGGTATTGATTCACACTGGTGAAATGAGGGAAATTTAGTATGCAGAGCGAGTTGTGGAACAAGGGAACCTCTTTTTCTCACATAGTTTCTCTGTGCCCCCTTTTTTTCTCACATCTCTCTGATCTCACCATCCTTTTATGTGTCCCTGTGTGTGTTTCTAAATGCCCTCGTGTCCTACAGTCTTTCCATCTGCCCTCCCTCACACCTCCCTTCCGCACCATGCACCCCCCCCAGCCTTGGTACATCTTCCTTTTTCCATATCCATATCTTTCTCTCACAGACTTTCTGTCTCCCTCCATCACTCTCTCTCTCTCTCTCTCTCTCTCTCTCTCTCTCTCTCTCTCTCTTGATTGCTGTGTGTGTGTGTGTGTGTGTGTGTGTGTGTGTGTGTGTGTGTGTGTGTGCGTGTGTGTGTGCGTGTGCATGTGTTTGCGTGTGTGTGTAGGCCGTTGCATGAGGTCTTTGGCATGCTGGTCATGTTCCTTTCCTCCAGCTCCTGTGTGTGTTCCCCACGCTCCCCTCTTCCCCAATTTCTTCATCACCCCATCCCACCCCTCTCCCATCCCCCCCACCTCTCTCTCTCTCTCTCTCTCTGTTCCTGTGTGTGCTCCCCAGCTCTCCTCTCCTCCCCCTTTCCCCCCTTTCCTCAATTCCCCCCCCCTCTCTCTCTCTCTCTCTCTCTCTCTCTCTCTCTCTCTCTCTCTCTCCCATGTGTGTGTAATGCATCCCACTCTTCCCTGTTCCCCTATTTCTTCATCTCTCCCCCCTCTCTCTGTGGGCCCCCCTACTTCCTTGTTGCCCCCCAATTCACTACCTCTTTCTCCCTCTATCTCTGTGTGCTTCCTTATTTCCTTGTTCCCCAATTCCTTCATCCCCTTATCTTTCAACTCCCCAATTCCCAATTCCCAATTCCACAACTCTCTCTCTCTCTCTCTCTCTCTCTCTCTCTCTCTCTCTCTCTCTCTCTCTCTCTCTCTCTCTCTCTCTCTCTCTCTCTCTCATGCACACACTCTCCCTGCCTGACAGAGAGACACACAGAAACAAGCAGAGAGCAAGTTATGCTCATTTGCTGGGCTTGCTTATCAGGGTGTGAGCCAGTTTTATTTCATTTTTTTTCTCTTAGTCCTGTTTCCCTGTCTGTCTCTTCTGCTTGTCTGTCTCTTCTGCCTGTCTGTCTGTCTGTCTCTTCTGCTTGTCTGTCTGTCTGTCTGTCTGTTTGTGTCTGCCCATCTGGCTGACAGCGTCCCAGCTTTCCTTCCTGCTGTAGCCGGCCCTGGTGCAGGATGGGAGATAAAGCCTATCTTCGCACCCCTCTCCCTGGCTGGGGAGCGATAAGCGGGGTACACCCAGCCATTTAAAGGGACGAACCACGTGAACGACCGTACAGTTTAAATGCCCCGGCCCAGGCCCTGGCCATGTGAGTTTCTTGGCCTGTTATCGGTATTACGCAAATAAACACCTACTGTGCACACAGACACACACACACACACGCACACACACACACACACACACACACACACACACACACACACAGACACACACAGACACACACACACGCACGCACACACACAGACACACACACACACACACACACACACACACACACACACACACACACACACACACACACACACACACACACACACACACACACACACACACACAGACACACAGAGTCAGATATAGACAAACACATAGATATAGACATACACATAGACTACACAGACACACACCCACGCATACATACGATATGGTCTAGGTTTTACAACAAGCAGGGCGTTGCTTGGCACATACACATGCTGTAAAGCAACACCCTGGTTATAGTTTAAAGCCCTCTGCCCTGATATACTCCATTCCAATGTGCTACTGAATATCTCCCCAGAGCACTTTATCTCTGCATAAGTGTACAAGTTTGGTATGTTACATCCACTCCCATTCACTGGAAACATGCTTGTCATCCAACATGTGTAAGTGCGAGTAGTAATCTATAGCCTCGTAGTTCTCCTGCCCTTGCGTGCTCCTAAATTATTAATTAGGTGGTGCTTCAAAACCCTTCAAGGAGTCCATTAACATGAATGTTTAATTTATCTGTTCCCTCAAGTGAGTTATTTAGTGTCAAAATAGTCTGCATCTATAATGCGCTGGCTTACTTGAGGCCTAATAGGGCTTGACCTAAATTGTCTAGTATGGATTATTGTTTCCATTAATGGATGTAGACATGAGTGGCAGCCATATTAAAGGAAAGCAACTGATACAATGACACATAGAAATTGCTTCTTCAGTTTGTAATTGCTTACCAAATACATATACTTTTATAACAATCGTCTGCGAGTTACTATAATTGATTCTGGTAATTGACTTAAAAAAAATGAAAAAAAAATCAATTTCTTGGTTTTAACAAACAAGACGTGATTGCTGTTCCGTTAAATTGCTTCATTGATTGCCACATTAATGAATGTGTTGCAGTGACGGTGGTCTGCATCGTCATTCATATGAAAATGTGGCCTTCTCCCTTCTCCCCTCTGGCTCCAGTGTCTGAGTGAAAGATCAGACACACCTCTGGTGGCTGCCAAAGGGACCGTATAATGGCGTCAATCTCCATCACATGTTTTTGTTTGTGTGTGTGTGTGTGTGTGTGTGTGTGTGTGTGTGTGTGTGTGTGTGTGTGTGTGTGTGTGTGTGTGTGTGTGTGTGTGTGTGTGTGTGTGTGTGTGTGTGTGTGTGTGTGTGTGTGTGCGCCTGTGTCTGTCTGTCTATGCCTGCGTCTGTCTGTAACTGTGTGTGTGTGTGTGTGTGCGTGTGTGCGTGTGCGCGCATACTGCCTGGACTCTGGACAGCATTGTCTCTTAGGTGCCAGAGTCCATCACTGTAGCTGACAGCCAGACCTGCTGATTTGGAAAGCCACCCTCCACAACAAACAAACTTAGAGAAGACAAAGAGTCCAAGAGCCCAGAGGCCAACCCATGTTATCTTACAGCCACTGTTGCTGTTCCCAGACACTGCATCCTTACTGGAAGCGTAGCAGAGCAGGGAGTGTCATTATACACACACACACACACACACACACACACACACACACACACACACACACACACACACACACACACACACACACACACACACACACACACACACACACACACACACACACACACACACAGCATCATAGGCATCACCTCTCTCTCTCTCTCTCTCTCTTTCTCTCTCGCTGTACACCCTTCCCTGTCTGCATCTGATGGGGAGCCTTGACAGACAGAGTTAATGGATAAGACTGACGGTGCTGTCAATCAAGCTCTATCAAGTTGGTTCATTATCGCGGCCTTTGTTCTGTGGTGGATGGTGGCAAGGAAGCTAAAAGGGGGGTCAGTTGTCCTGGGCCCAGGAAGACTGGGGCCCCAAAATTAGGTCCCCATTACATTGTGTTTAATGAGTTGGGGGGGCTTTCAGATGACTTTGTCCCGGGCCTTGTCAAAGCATTCAACGGCCCGGGATGGCGGCTGTGGTCTGTGGTGGTCTGCGGAGGACACGTGTTCTTCCCCTCGTTTCCTGTGGGTAATATGGATGGACAGATCCTCCGCGGGTCCCCCCAGAGCTCGGAGGAAACAGGGCATCAGATGTTGTTTCCCCTGATAAACGCTGTCACTTCTCCCTCCTCTCTCTTCCCATGGCCCCCAGAGCATACGGTTCTGCTCCTGCTCAAGACAATATGGAGGAGGAAGAAATTAAAGCAGTTGAACAAGATATTTTGTGAAATGTGGAAGTGTACATACCAATAGAATGTAAGGAAATGGTCCTGTCAACAAGAGGCTATGTGCAATATTTGTGTTATTTTGAAGTATAATACATGGAGTGTAAAGAAATATATTGGGCCATTTTGGAGTGTATTACATACCAATGGGGTATAGAGAAGTGTTCCTACCAACATGCTAAACGTTGTCACCTCTTCTCCTCTCTTCCCATGGCCTACGGGACGATACTGCGGTGTTCCCACTCAAGCTCATATGGAGGAGGAGACTTCCAAAGAAAGGAGCTAGGGCAAAAGCAGTAGGAAGTCTTAGTTTTTTCTTGATATATTACATCTTGTCAAGTGTCAGTTTCCTGGTTATTGTTTCCAAAGCAGCTCCATAAATAGAGGGTTGCGGACCGCTAGGAGTTGAGGCGGATGCATTAATAATATTCTGTGTGTCTTCCTTAATGTCACTGCCATGTCTTATCTCATTTTCTGCAATGAGATTGGTGCAAGGCTAATGCAATGAGCAGAGTTGTATAAAATGGAAGTAGAAGTACTCTTACTGATGTAATTACAAGACTAGTAGTATTATATTACAGATTTGAAACCATGTAGTACCATACCACTAGTGTTATAATAACATCTGTAAGAGCACTTCTTACTTACTTACTGCCCATTTTGCCTCCTGGTAGAGCACCTCTTCTTCTACTTTATACAACTCTGTAAATGAGATTAAAAAATGAATGGAATCACTAATCCGAATTACATTGCTATATTATGTTGACTATGTACTGTATGTTGAAAGCGAAAGAAGAAAGCCCATTGGGAAACTCCAACTCCCATTGTCATTGTGACACAGCACTCCACAGCACACAAGTGAACACTGCACACTGCACACAACGAAATTGCATTTTATGCCTCACCCGTGCAAGGGGGCAGCCCTCAGTGGCGCCCCATGGGGAGCAGTGCGGTGGGACGGTACCATGCTCAGGGTACCTCAGTCATGGAGGAGGATGGGGGAGAGAACTGGTTGATTACTCCCCCCACCAACCTGGCGGGTCGGGAGTCGAACCGGCAACCTCTGGGATGCAAGTCTGACGCCCTAACCGCTCACCCATGACTGCCCTATGTTGTATGTTGTCACCTCTCCTCCTTTATTCCAGTGACCTACGGGGCACATTGTTCCCACTCAGGCCCATATGAAGGAGGAGGCTTCCAAGGAAAGGGGTTTCCGTAACGGCAGATGGAAGTGTTCAGTTTTTCTTCTTGACACATTGCATCAAGTCAAGTGTTGGTTTCCTGGATATTGTTTCCATAACAGCTCCATAAAAAGAGGGATAGGGACAGCTAGGGAGTTGTGACGGATGCATCAATAATATTCTCTGTGTCTTTAATAATGTCACTGCCAGTGACATGTCTGAACTCATTGTCTCCGCTCACTCGCCATTCAACTTGAAATGTCTTACTAATAAGGGTCTTAGTAAAAATACATATGCGATAAAGGAGACTGAAGTGAGTTAAATTGTGTTTGGGGTGAGGCATATCTGGGTGTCAGTCTGTGTGAGTTTGTGATGAGAGAGAGAGAAGAGAGAGAGTGTGTGTGTGCGTGCGTGTATGTGTGCGAGCGTGTCAAGTCAAGTCATATTTTATTGTCAGTTTCTTCATATGCACAGCTCATACAAGGAATGTTTTCTCTCTTATACCATGGAAGGACATAGACGTACACGGAACTGACATTTACAGACTGACATCAAAGTGCAAGACAGGACAAGTAAAAGTGATGGTCAAATACCCATAAAGTGATGAAGTAATGAATAGTACTGAGCATTTAACATGGGTGAGTGACAGTGGTGGACCAGTGATAACCAGTAACAATATGTGATAGAGTAATAAATAGCAGTTAACATTTAACATTGAACATTTAACATGTAGGGAAAAGAATAGAAGACATATAATAACCATAATAATGATAATAGTAGTAGAATACAAAAAGTCAAAGCTAGCTGTACTACACACAGTGCAGTCCAGCATAGTCCATTGTAGTGTGTGCTTGCGTGTATGTATGTGTGTGTGTGTGTGTGTGCTTTCCGTACCCATGTATGTGGTAGACTGCTCCCTCACTCAATATCACTCAATTGATGGCTCAATCTCGCTCAATATAGTCAATGATAAGAAGTCACCACATTAGAAGAAGAAGGGCTTGTGTATTAAAATGACTTGCGCCATCTGACTGCATTTCGCCAAAGATGAAGGCGAAACACATACAGTACCAGCTGGCGAGAGTCAGGTTAGCTGTCTGTATCCATAAGAGCCATTTAAAGGATAACTCCAGCCAATTTCAACATGCTGTTGTAATGCTCACACTACCCTGGACTTGTCAGTACCTGAGATATTTTTTCAGCCATTTCCGAGATCCTGGTCATTGTATTGGGGCAGTTTATTTACATAAAAAAAATAAATAAATAAATTATTCCCAAAAACATCCAAAAGGCAAACAGGGATGCCTTTTGGGAAAATATTGGAGTAGGAAGAAAGGTTTTAATGTAAACAGAATCTGCCCCTATAAGAATAGCTCAGATCTCGGAAATGGCTGAGCCAAAAAATGTAGCATCACCGGGGGTACTGACAAGTCCAGGGTAGTGTGAGCATTACAAGTGCATGTTGAAATTGGCTGGGGTTATCCTTTAAGTTATAGGTTTGCTATGTCACTGAGTGCAGTTACATCCACATTGTACTCCAGTTTGAAACGGAGTATTGTCAGTGTTTGGTTTATACTCCAGAATAATGTGTGGAACAGCATTCTGCAATCGGAATATTCCCAGAAAGCATGACTACTTTCGGAATGAATGGCGAGTTTGCACGACTGATGCGCACTGAATACTGCTACCATTCTGTTAAATAACACAATATTCCTTGTGACTGTGGTCATTATCATAACTGAAGCACTTGAATCATGCCTAGACATACCGGAGCCATGCCTGCCTGGGCAACCATCAAGTTTGTATGAATTTATTTTCAACTGTGGACACAAATAAAGCAGTACAGTAACGTGATGAACTTGGTTCTACGTGTATTTACAGGTTTATAAGAGAAATGTGCATAGCAGCAGTCCTTTGTCAGAATGACTAGGATACAGTGCCCTGCCCTTTGAGGACAGCAGAGAGAATACCTCCATGTAAATGACCCACATCTCCCAGACAGAGTATATAGTCATGAAGACTCTTCATTTACTCACCACAGTGACCTTGGTAAATAAGCAAAACCTGCCCAAGAACAATACAATGTATTTTAGCACATACTGGCAACAAGAGACACACATGCATAGACGTGCGCATACCATATACGCACACACACACAGGACACATGCATGCACATGCATGCACGCACACACACACACACACACACATACACACACACACACACACACACACACACACACACACACACACACACACACACACACACACATGTGCACACACACACACACACACACACATACCGATAAATACAAACACAAACACGCATGTACAAAACTGCACCGCCAAACTCACACGCACACACAAACAGGTCAACAAACACAAAGACAAACACCGACGTACAAAGCGGCACCCCGCACTCGCGCACATACATTCGCGCACGCGTGCACACACACGCAGATACGTACACACACTTGCCTAGAAAAACTCACATGCATACTACAAGTTACAAGTTGCACCCCCGCACATGAACACACACACACACACACACACACACATACAAATATACTGTATACACAAGCATACAATTTCACCCCCCCCCCCACACACACACACACACACACACACACACACACTGGCATGAGGAATGTCCAGCGTTGTTGTTGGAGCCGAGATGCTGTCTGGCCTGGTCAGAGAGAATGGAGGCAATGCCATAGCTGACCCTGCTGACCTCTCTCTCTCTCTCTCTCTCTCTCTCTCTCTCTCTCTCTCTCTCTCTCTCTCTCTCTCTCTCTCTCTCTCTCTCTCTCTCTCTCTCCTATTCCTGGACATGTGCAGGGTGGAGGGGACAGCAGGCACTGGGACCGCTATATGGACTGACACACACACAAACACACACACACACTCACATGCATGCACACACACACACACACACACACATGCACACACGATACAATAACGATGCGATTTGAGATGAGATGAGATGAGATGATGCGATGCAACATTTATTATCAGTCTACACAGAAATTGTTTGTGCATTCATGAGCAAGACTCATTTAAGGAAAAACAGAACATACAGTAGCCTATAGTATGTAACAAACAAACACACACGCACACGCTCACTTGAATACATGTGCTTATTCACATACACTTCAGTGTACACTCTTGTTCCTAAAGCAGAGTAGTCGTATCACAGTAATTGGACTCATAAGTGGGCTGAAGAGTCTTCCTCCAGTTCCTTCACCTTGTGATAAATAAACTCGTAAGTGGGTTGAATTATCTTCCCCCTGCTTTCCAAAACCACCAGCTGTGATGCTGTATGTGTGCACTTGGAAGAGGCTTTTAATCTCTGTGGTTGAATCAATTAATCATCACTCATTCAATCAAGTCATTCTGGAGCAGCTACTGAAGTATAAAACATATCTCTTTACAAATTCTTCCTTAAGGACCTAAGCACTCTCCACTTAGTGTAAGTGGAGTGTATGCCAGGTCATTGTGCTTATTTGTGGTGAGCGAGAGGATGTTTTTGTTTTAGTGTGTGAACTGTGTTTGTGACCTTGTGTGTTCCTGTGTACTTGTGTACATGTGTGTTTGTGTGTGTGGCTCTGCATGGCTGTGTACGTGCGTGTGCACACACTCCTGCGTGTGTGTGTGTGCGTGTGTGTGCGCATGCAGGGGTGTGTGTGCATACGTGTGCGCGTTTGTGTGTGTACATGCACATGTGTGTTTCTGTTTTAGTGTGTATGTGTACCGTATGTGCACACAAACCCCTCTCTCTCTCTGTGTGGACTGGATGCACACATCCACACTCCAACAAAGCAGCGTTACAGCAGCAGCGGTGCTCACTAGATAGATCTGGGTTGACATCTTTTCTATTAAGGACAACCATCTGCACCCCAACCAGAGGATCCAGCACACAGCACAGAGAGACTAAATTTAGTCTCCACGGCCGACTGGGTCTCTTTTATCTCTCCATTTCACCCTCCCTCCATTTTTTATGAGATCTCTCCGACCAGACTTGACTCTGACTGGGTCTCAGGACATCCACCTCGGCTCTGAGGAGGCTCTCTGTCGTCCTTCACTTCAAAAAGTTTCTCATACAGGAACTGAAGCAGCGAGGAGTGGAACTCTCACACCGATGCAACAAATTGTTTATCGCATAAAAGTGATAAAAGGGCTACCCAGTACCCACATGTGCAGAATTTGGTTTTCGGTTTACAAGACCATCCTCAGTGCAGTTCAGGTAATGAATAGTGATCTGATTTGGACACAGAGAGAAGTGGAATAGCACAACGGGCATTGAAGATGAATGCTAGTGCTAATGATCAATAATATTAGAAAAAAAATTGACCCTACCGTGGCCTAACGGTGGAGCACTCGTCTGCTGTACGGCCGACCCGGGTTAGATTCCCAGTCAGGGTCCTTTGCCAGTCCTTCCCCATCTCTCCGAACTCGCTTCCTGTCACCATTTTCACTGTACTATCGCAAATAAAAGTCAAAAAGACCAAAAATCTTTTTTTTTTTTTTTTTAAAAGGAAAAAACAACCCAGCAATAATCAGTAGAGTGGTCAGGGCTAGCATGGGACAAAATGCATTTTGCGCTGCCTCCTCTAAATAGCAGGACAGACTCCTAAATACAAAAAACCCAACGGTACTGTCCCTTGAGGACAGTTGACCCACCGGGAAATCCCCTGTATGCCAGATTACCAGTCCAGCCCAGAGTGTGGTCGACTAATTGATCTCTTCTTTCCAGTCAGAATTTGACTCCTGATCTCTCTCAGGACATCCACATTTGAGGACTCTCTCTGTTATCCTTCGCCTCAAAACGTTTTCTCAGAACTGCACCCCTGATCTCTGAGTTGACTAGTAGAGCTGAGATATGAATTTCACTGTGAGAACTGAAATAGCACAATAGACCATGGAAATGAATATGATTGATAATGGGAGTTTTGATAATTATTGATAAAACAAACAACAACACCGTACATTTTAGAGAGTCAATTTAACATCTTCTAAAGTGTGTTCCAGAGAGTACCCTCTAAGAGTTGAATTAACACTGCATTTTTTACGGTGAACGATGAGCAGTGTGTGGCCATCTAATTCACATCCTTTGTCAGAATAAGGCCCAGGTCAGGTTCAAAGAGCCTTGATGCAGAGTGAGATCACTGTGTGCATGGTTGTACTACACATTTATGACATGAGTAAGCTGTCTTAGGATCAAGGGTCTTTGGTCAGGATGGTCAGTAGTGAGAGGAGATGAGATAGCAGAGCCCTTCCTGTCTGCCTGCTTGTCTCTGCTTGTCTCTGTCTACCTGTCTCTGCCTCTGTCTGTCTGCCTGTTTCTGTCTTTCTCTTTGCCTTTCTCTGCTTCTCTATCTGACTGTCTGCTTGCCTTCCTTCCTAGCAATCCGCCTGCCTGCCTGCCTGTCTGTCTGTCTGTCTGTCTGTCTGTCTGTCTGTCTGTCTGTCTGTCTGTCTGTCTGCGTGTCCACCTCTCTTTCAGTCAGCCTGCCTGCATGTCTGTCTGGCTGGCTTGCTGTCTGCCTACCTGCCTTCCTGCTCTGTCAGTCTGTGTCTGTCTGTCTGTCTGTCTGTCTGTCTGTCTGTGCTCGCCAACCTCTGTATTTCTCTCAGCCTATCACTGCCTGCCTGTCTGTCTGCCTACTTTCCTGTCTACCTTCCTGCCTGTTGTCAATTTGTCAATGTGTGTCTCTGTCTGTCTGTCTCTTTGGTTTCTTATCACCCCTCCCTATGTGTGCGTGCTCTGGTTGCTACTTTGGTGCTGTTCCCTGATCTCATCCCTTTCCCATAATCCATCTCCGGCCGCAGCAAGAGAAGGACATTGTGGTGTGTTTTTTGTCTGGAATGTATGATTTATGTAGAAGTCAAGGATGTGTCTTTCCTTGGTCAACAATGCAGCATCCTGAAGAAAGGGCATGGACTAGCCAACTCCTCCGAACATCTGCGCATTGCACAGAGCAAAAAGCAACATGGCCGATGTGCATGACTAACATCATCAAACCACAAAGTGACTTTGTTCCATTCTGAATAGTGCTGCACATCCGCCACTACGCTATCTGCCAAAGCCCCAAAAAGGCGCCTGTTGCGATACATGTGCCACTGCACGAAGGTCAGGAAATATGGCTTAAGATTTTATGAAAAAAATGTGTATACAACCAGGGCCTCTGACAGCTTTGGATGGGGCCAAGAGGAAATCATCTAAAAGGGCCCTCCATCCAATATCCAGCTCTGTGCATGTGTGAATATTGCATGCATGTGCACACACTCTTGCGTGTGCGTGCGTGCATGCGTGCATGGGAACGTGCGTGTGTGTGTGTGTTTGTGTGTGCAGGCGCATGTGTATTTCTCTGTTAGTGTGTGTGTGTATCACACAAACCCCTCTCTCTCTGTGTGTGGACTGGATGCACACATCCACACTCCAACAAAGCGGTTACAGCAACAGCGGTGCTCACTAGATAGATCTGGGTTGACATCTTTTCTATTAAGGACAACCATCTGCAACCCAACCAGGGAGGTCTACCAAGAAGCTGGTTCAGAAGTAGACCAGGTTACATTAAACTTGTGGTAGATGTAAATCACCTAATAGAAGAGCATGTAGTCCTCATGTGATATCTGCAGGTACATCTACTAGGAGGTTTACTACTTCCTGTAGGTTAACTAAGCCTGGTTTAACACTTCACAAGTACACCCCCCAGAGGACCCCATCCAATACATACATTTACATTTACGTACATATACTCAGCTGATCCTACAATGTAATGAGAACCCAGTTGTGAGGCCACCCTCTCCCTCTCCCATGGGCCCAGGACAACTGACCCCTCTGTCCCAACCACTGTCAGCTTCCCTGTACACAACAAGCAAGGCGGATGAGACAGCAGTGAAACTGGATCCGTCAGTGGCGTGGTGGTGGTGACCAGTATTTTTAGCGATGGGTCTTTGTAATTACTCTGTGTTGCTGTGTTGGTGAGGGAGAGCAGAGTGCAGTGCGTCAGTGCACGCCAACAGGGACCGGCAGTGAAGAATGCTAAATACATAGGGGGACGCTGCACCACACATACACTATGTGATTACAGAAGTAGGTTCCCCGACCTCAACTTTGGCTCCATTCTTCTGGGTTGTAGAGTTATTTTTTTCTTGGCTCGTATGTTCAGGATCAGCCAATGCTGATGCTGATGCTGAATGCACACACATTCATGCACAAGCACACATACACACTACACGCACACAGACGGATACACATACACTCACACACATTCATGCACGTATGCACAAGTCCACACACACACACAGGCACGCATGGCACACACACACAAACATGCACACGCATACACTTTTTTGCCCTGCCATTCAAGATCAGTCGATGCTGATATTTTGGCTGTGCACACACACATACACACACACACACACACAGGCATGCACACACACAGACATGCACACGAGTGCGCACGCACACACACGCACACACACACACACAGACATGCACACACGTGTGCATGCACGCACGCACACACACACACACAAGTCTCTCTCTCTCTCTCTCTCTCTCTCTCTCTCTCTCTCTCTCTCTCTCTCTCTCTCTCTCTCTCTCTCTCTCTCTCTCTCTGTCACACACACACAAGTCTCTCTCTGTCTCTCTGTCTCTCTGTCTCTCTCTCTCTCTCTCTCTCTCTCTCTCTCTCTCTCTCTCTCACACACACACACACACACACACACACACACACACACACACACACACATACACACACACACACACACACACACACACACACCGACACACACACGCCTACCTCTGCCCAGAGGGCCCATCCCTGATGTGGCATGGTGACCTTATCTGATGGACTCTTGAGCACCCCAGGGGAATTTCACACCGTATACTTCATACGCATACCAGTTAAGCCGCAGCTTTGTAATGCAGTCCTGATGGATTTGTAAAGGAGTGTGGATGTCTATCTTGTACTGTACGTCTTGTTACCATATCTCCACGCTGTAAAACATCGCAGCCAGTTAAACGTAAAATAATAGGTTGCCTTGCTGCCCTACGTTTGTAAGTTAACTCAATTTGAGAAAGCTTCGAATTGAGTTAAGCCTCGAGTTGAATTCACTTGCAAACTTGAGCGTTTTAACTGGCTACGATGTTATACAGTTTAGGTTGCATGCACCTCACATGAATTTCACATTTCCAAGTGCTCAGTCAAAGAACTTGTGCACTTACTGAATGTCAAGAAAAAATAAAACAGTTTGGTTTTACCATAAGTGCAACCCAGTGATGTGCAGTATGATTTTGTTCATTATCAGACTGTCAATATGTCATCATCTCTCTGACTTTTTCCACTTCACTAAGGTAAATGTATTTACTTTGGTACAAGTTCTCCCTTCATCATACGCACCCAGTAGGCCTTGAAGTCATCAAAAGAGCTGAATATCTCAATGGAATAATGTACGGTACACTGGGTGCACTTCTTGCACATACTAATTCAGCAGCGCCATTGTGATGTGGCCTTGATGAATGTGCAGGTGAGTCATTCGCGACAGCAATTTGTACAGCGCAAGATTAAAAAATGGCTTTATAATTTAGTGGATCATTTCTCAACTGTGGAGGGCAAAGTAAGATGTGTCGCAGTGCCCAGCACAGCACGTATGGACTCTAAATGTCCTGTTGAATTTAGTAGCCCACTGCCCCAGTAAAAGGGATAGGTTTGTTCCTTGCAGTCTGGACAGTGTGTCATCCTTATTATACAGGACTACATAAAATGAACAGGAATAGTTATGCTTCCAAACGTATCTCATCTGCTGTGTTTTCTGTATGTTTTTATTTTTGTGAAGCTCATTGTACTGCCTCTGAGAATGAAATATGCTATAAAAATAAACTTGCATTGCTTTTTCTTAGTGTGGATGCTTATGCAGGGGCGTGGCTGGGTTGGCACAAGGCACAAGGCATACAGGGCATTTGCCCAGTGGACTGATAATGTTTTTGGCCTGGTCCTCTCCTCAATGTACAGGCATCCTCATGCTACTTCATTGACTTTCTCAATGCTTGGCGGACCAGTCTTGGCTTAAAATGCCCGGATTGTTTTTTAGCCCCAGTCCAGCCCTGATCTGGGCTCCACTGCCAACATCATTCCTATTTATACACAGGAACTAACCTGACTGTGGACTGTTGTCTGTGTTGGGTACTAGCTTAATGATGTAGGCCTAGGGGCTGCTCTGTACAGTCTCACTATCATTCCTATTGATGTAAACAAACTGTAATTGCTGCGGGTGGATTCCCAAATCCCAACTGCCTTGATGAAAGGTGTAGTAGACTAAGTGTTTCTCAACGGGGACGCTACAGCCCCCTCAGGGGGCGTTGAGGAGCCCTAGGGGGCGTTGAGAAAGATACAGCTGAAAGGGTCCGGTGCTTGTCATTGGGGTGCATTAGTCTATTTAATTTTTTTATACTAATGAGGGCATTGGCAGGGTTATGATGAGGTCAAGGGGCGTTTGTACAAAAAAGGTTGAGAACCACTGCTAGACAGATTGTTTCTGTAGTACCAGCATTATCATCCTTACCGGTATGCGTGTGAAAAGTGCATTCCGTGGTCTACAACCCCAGTGAAAGGAGTCACATCATATTTGTTTGTAAACACACTGCACCGGGGCTCCTGGGGCCTCTGTTCTACATTATGTACAGGCAAGCAGGTCCAGTAAATTGGGCGGGGGCTGCCCCAAGTAGTCCCAGCACCATCATTGTTATTTATAAACACAAACTTCATCGGAGCACTGGCTGTCGAGCTACACCATATACCGCTCATGGATCTTGTGCTGCATTCTGGATGCTTGATGTTGTGCTGGGCTGGATGCTGTGTTTTTATGCTTTTATATTCATGAATCACATTGAACTGTGTCTGTGTATGCTATGCGCTATACAAATAAAATGGCCTTGCCTTCCTTTGCCTATCCTTTCCTTGAATCAGCGATTAGGGTTAGGGGAATGTTAACTGTCTACTGGTAGCTCATTGCGACAAAGGAGTACATATTGACAGAGCACCGGCAACAGACGTGTGTGCGGTGCATTCTGTACTGGCCTACAACCCCAGTGAAAGGGGTCGGGACTGCCCCGTGCAGGTCCTAACATCATCGCTATTTATACACACAAACAGTGCCGGCTGTTTAAATAGAACAACAGCAAGAGGTGGCGGCGTTGGGGGCTCGTGCCTGCGGATTGTAGCACTGCTGTTCATTAGCACATGGCACAGGGAGGGGAGCAGGGCTGCTCACAAGGGGTGGGGGCCAATAGGTCGGTTGTCCTGGGCATGGGGAGAGTGGAGCCCAGTATTGGGTCTCCAGTCAATTGTAGCCTATGTGTTGCAGAGGGGGGCCCTTCCAGATGATTTTGCCCCGGGCCCATCCAAATGTGCCATGACACAGGGAGGGGAGGGTATAATCACAAGTCCACAGCAGCTCCTCCATCATAGCACCGACACCGGTAACACGTTCCCCACATTCTCACAGCCGGCTGGGGTAAATATAGCCTCCTTTAACACCCCCATGCCAGAAGAAACAGAGGCAGAGGAGGAGGCTCTGGGAGAATACAGTGCAGCAGAGGAGCACACTGCGCACAACACTGGATATAGTCTGAATATACTGGATATATAATAATATGGTGAATACACTGCAGACTAGCACTGCTCACAACACTATATAGTCCGAATACAGTGCAGACTAGCACTGCACATGACACTGGATACACAATCTGGAAACAAGGCAGAAGAGCATTGCAGACAACACAACATTGATATAGTTTGAAATGAATACAGTGCAGATGGAGCATTGCACAAAACACTGGATGTAGCCTGAATACAGCGCAGTACAGAAGACACTGGATGTATAGTGTGCATACATTGAGGAGGAGAACTACACACATAATACTTGATGCACTATAGTCTGTACAATGAGGAGAACAACTGTACGCATAATACTTGATATGCTGTTGTCTGTCTGCTCTTGCTTTACATTTACTGATCTAACTTCGCAAGGGATGCTAACTGTCTGGTTGGTTTTGGGCGGTTTTCCAAATATTTGCTGAAAGATGGAAAAAAGACAGAAAATTCTATCTCCTCCTGATTTTGTAATGTTGATGATAGACAAGACATCCTGTACACAAGTCACCACAGAATTGCATAAACAAAAGAACTTCATTTTTTCCAATCTTGTGCAGTTTCAATCTATAGGCCCAAGACAGACTTTTGTAGTTAAAACCACATTTCTAACTGAACAATGACATATGTTGCTATTTAGAATGGATTTAGAATGGAGGGCAATTTTCTCTGTATAAAAGGGGGAATCCACTGTTATGACATGTTATGTAATGAGGTAATGTTGTGGACGGAGAGAATGTCCCATACACATGACAGCACACTCTCCTCCCTCCACCCCTTCCCCCCTCCTTCTCATCCTCTTCCTCCCTCCACCCCCTCCTACTCCTCTCCCTCTTCCTCCTCCTCCCTCCTTCTCATCCTCTTCCTCCCTCCACCCCCTCCTCCTCCTCTCCCTCTTCCTCCTCCTCCCTCTTTCTCACCATCTTTCTCCTCCTCCTCCTCCCCTCGTCCTCCCCTCTTCTCCTTTTCTCTTTCTTCTTACCCCCTTCAGCCCTTTTCTCCCATTCTTTCAGCCGACTCTTCCACTTGGGCGGCGGATGAGACGGGCCGTATATAAAGAGATACTAAAATTGGCCTTGGCACCAATCCAGTGGAGATGCCAGGCTACTGGGGGCATAGAGGCGACCCGGCCTGCATGATGTAATGCTGCTGCTGCTGCTGCTGCTGCTGCTGCTGCTGCTGCTGCTGCTGCTGCTGCTGCTGCTGCTGCTGCTGCTGCTGCTGCTGCCCCTGTCACTGCCCTGGGACCACGGGTGCCACCGCACAAGCTGATGTCACGTCCCCTTGGCCCCCAGCTGGGGAGCGATAACAGAGGGAGTTTTCTCTCTCTCCTCTTCTCTTTCTGTCTCTCTCTCTCTCTCTCTCTCTCTCTCTCTCTCTCTCTCTCTCTCTCTCTGTCTGCCCCTCTTGCTCTCTTCTTCACCCTCCCTCTTCCTCTTCTTACTATTTCGTCATTCCTTTAATCTCTCTCTTCTCTCCCTCTCTCTCTCTCTCTCTCTCTCTCTCTCTCTCTCTCTCTCTCTCTCTCTCTCTCTCTCTCTCTCTCTCTCTCTCTCTCTCTCTCTCTCTCTCTCTCTCTCTCTCTCTCTCTCTTCCTTCCCCTATGCTGTGTGTGACCCCAAGATAAGAGAGATCAGCCTGCCCTCTCGGGCACCTATCAGGCCAGTCCGAGCTTCTTTGTATCTCTTCCAGGAATGAGTGTGCATTCATTGCAGCATTGGCACAGTGCATAGTCACTGTGACGCAATCGCATGGCATTTACTATAATATTTATAACAACTTGACATGACATAGAATGGCAACATATCAGGGAAGGCACAGCCTTGGGGCATCCAAACAGAGGGATGTGGTGGGGAGTGGCGAGGGGAGTTTTGTGCATTTTAGATATGCAAACTTTACTTACGCATAAATTATTTCCCATTCACTGGAGTGCATTCATTCGTGTAATGTTTACCTATTTATGCAGTAATTAGGGAAGGATGTTTGCACCAGCCACCGGCCAAGTTAAATATTATATGAGAGGGCTGCAAGGTAGATTTCTCCCACAAAATAATGCTTCACTGTTAGTGGTTGGTGAATTTGTCCATTTTAATTGACAGTGTTTTTAAAACCCTTTCATACAGATATTTTATTGTTGTTACCAAAATGGTGACCATGTCTTAATCAATTACTTACTGTAATGTCATAGCTATGTTGTTAAGAATGTAGAATGGGTTTTTGTCAATGATGGTTGTTTTCGGTTGTAAAGGTATTAAAAAGAGAAATAGATCGATGTATTTTTAAAAGACATAATGATTGCATGTATGACTAATAGCAACACCCATTTAGGAAACAAAGAAAACAGCCTAGAGTGTAAAAACATCCTCATCAAATGGCACACCATAAATGGATATGACATGCTCAGAATGACGTCTGTCACTTTTGTCAAATGGTGATAGGTATGTATTACTAATCTATTGTGGAATGTTGTCTGTTTCTATATATGAGGTGGAGAAATTCAGTGGAAAAAACTAGTTACTCATTCATTCAAATGCCCCCACCCAGAGACAAAACACTGCAATCATGCTTCGACATTCACCTTCGAACTATGAGGAAACAAACACTAAGACTTGCTTTCAGACATCCGGACATTCCTAAAGAAATCCCGATAGCCTGTGTGTGTATATGTATGTATGCACATGTTTTTGCACATATTTCTGTGTGTGTGTGTGTGTGTGTGTGTGTGTGTGTGTGTGTGTGTGTGTGTGTGTGTGTGTGTGTGTGTGTGTGTGTGTGTGTGTGTGTGTGTGTGTGTGTGTGTGCGCGTGCGCGCACCTTAAAATACGTGTATACGTACATATTTGAGTGTGTTTTTGAGGAAAGGGCAGTGCGCTTAATCAGACCTTATTGGAGGAACTGGGAACAATGTTGAGGATGACGACGGTGATATTTCACACAAGGTTCCTTGAGGAATGTTGGAGCGAAGTTAGGCGTGCATGGCTCAGTGTTTAGCAAATGTTGTTGTGGCCCGGTCTGTCCCGCCTGCTCTGCCGGAGCCTATTATTCTTTCCGGCCCAGAACAATGTGGCCAAGGTGACCAAGAGGAGGACGGGGGAAGAGAGGGGAAGACCAGCCAGGGTCTATGTGTTCTTGGCCGTGAACACGCCTGCCCTCTGACCCCTCCTCTTCCTACATCCCACGTATGGATGTGTATGTATGAGTGTGTGTGTGTGTGTGTGTGTGTGTGTGTGTGTGTGTGTGTGTGTGTGTGTGTGTGTGTGTGTGTGTGTGTGTGTGTCTGTGTCTGTGTCTGTGTGTCTGTCTGTCGTTATGGAATGTCCTCCTCAATGTGGCAAAACATCAGTATACATAGTAACACCTCAAACACAAGTGCAAAAAATGCACACACACAAGCAAGCAAAGCAAGCACACACATGCACACACACGTACATGTACACACACACACACACACACCTTACTGTAATAGAGCACATATCCCCATAGCTCATAAGATTCTCCCTCTTCCCTGGGATTTTCAATGTTTCCCTCGCCCTCTTACCCCTTCCCTTCTTATCAGTCTCACTCGCTTACACTTTCCACTTTCTTTCTGTCTGTCTGTCTGTCTGTCTGTCTCTCTCTCTCTCTCTCTCTCCCTCTCTCTCTCTCTCTCTCTCTCTCTCTCTCTCTCTCTCTCTCTCTCTCTCTCTCTCTCTCTCTCTCTCTCTCTCTCTCTCTCTCTCTCTCTCTCACCTCCCACCCTGCACCTTCTCTGGCTCTGTATGCCTCTCCTCTCCTCTCCTCTTCCCTTCTCCATCTTGCTCTCGCTCTCGCTCTCTCTCTCTTTACCTCTTGCTCTCCATCTCCCCCTGTCCTCCCTCTCCACACCTCCTCTGGCTCAGCCTGCATCTCCTCCCCTTTCCTTTGTCAATCCCTCGCCTCCACACACACCTCTCTCCCGCCCTCTGTAACTCCCTCTCGCCCCCCCATCTATCCCCCCTCCTTGCACCTCTCCTCTGCTCCCTGCGTGCATCTCCTCTCTCCCCCTATTCATCGATTGCTCCCAGCACATTTATTAGGCATTGTGACAGCTTCCTGCTCTGCCCGGGCTAAGAACAGGGGAAGCGCATAACTGCACAGATAAACTCCAGCACGAACCGAGCAGGGGAGGACAGAGCACGCCACACACAATACCTATTGTGTACTAATTACGGGTCAAGGCATCAACCCGCTACAATGGTTTCCACACATGTTATTTATTTATTTTTTTTAAATGAAACTTGTGTGTGTGTTTGCGTGGACACGTATGTGCGTGTGTGTGTGTGTGTGTGTGTGTGTGTGTGTGTGTGTGTATGTGTGTGTGTGTGTGTGTGTGAGAGTGTGTGTGTGTGTGTGTGTGTGTGTGTGTGTGTGTGTGTGTGTGTGTGTGTGTGTGTGTGTGTGTGTGTGTGTGTGTGTGTGTGTGTGTGTGTGTGCGAGCGCATGTGTGGGCGTGTGTTTGTGTGTGGAGAGGAAATCTGCACGTATAGGTATACAGTGTGTGTGTGTGCGTGCGTGCGTGTCTATGCCTGTGTCGCGCATGTCTATGTATATGTGTGTGGGTATGTATATGTGTGTGTGTGTGTGTGTGTGTGTGTGTGTGTGTGCGTGCGCGTGTGTGTGCGTGCGCGCCTCCTTCAGCCTCTTGCCTCCATCCTCCCTCCACTGCTGCTGCTGCTGGAGAGAACAAAGGTAGGCAAAGCACCAGTTCATAGGCGAGGGGAAAATTCCTAACACGGAGGTTAAAATAACACACACGCAAGACAAGCGCAGTGGGGAGCACGCACAAACACTCCAGCGCTGACCAGCAAATACATCAAATGGGTGACAATGACACTGGTATTTGACCTTGACTGTTCTTTCACCTACTGTCGAACAACACCGGGTGGGCAAGAGGTCTCCGTGCATATGTGATCAAGAATGCTGCGCAATTACACACAATGTATCGCTATGCAACCAATATCATTAATATTAGATGGTAGCCTATATTAAAGAATAAAATGGAATATTACAATGATGTATTATTTACTGTAAAATATAGCTATTATGGCAAATAACGATTAAGTGCTGTATTACTTAGTAAATAAATCTTGTATAACATGGTTATACTAACAATGCACGGCATATAGAGAACAATAGAGTGTGACGCTGCTTTGTTGGGGGATGCCATTACTGCAATATCAGTGGGCTTGCATCATGCCAGCCGTGGGGGGATCCTCGGGGTGTTGCTGCCAGCTCACACACTACATCCACACTCATGTGACAGTCCCCTCCGAGGCAAGCCAGCCAGCCCTCAAATGATGGGAGCCTCCTCTGATCCCTGTCCAAAATCTCCTGTCCGTGTGTGTGTGCGTGTGTGTGTGTGTGTGTGTGTGTGTGTGTGTGTGTGTGTGTGTGTGTGTGTGTGTGTGTGTGTGTGTGTGTGCGTGTGTGTCTGTCTGTCTGTGTGTGTGTGTAATTGGCCCTGCACAGAGAAAACATTAGATTTGGAAAAGGGGTGAAAATGGAAATACGTAAGTAGATTATATATAGACATACAGTGCCCTCCATAATTATTGGCACCCCTGGTTGAGATGTGTTAAAAGCCTTAAAATAAATTCAGTGTTCATTGCAGAAGAATACTGTCACACTGAAAATTGTAGGAAAATATAGCCTTCAACTCAAATGAATTGTAAGAAAATAAAAAAATCCCTGACTAAAAAATAATTATTTTTCATTAAATCACCTGTTCCACAATTATTGGCACCCTTCACAATTCCCAGGAAATAAATATAATTGAAGCATTTCTGTCATTTCCACAGTAGTTTACAAAGTTTACCAGAGTATGTAGGAACATTTAATTAGTAATTCATCACTTCCTGTTTCCCTGGGGTATAAATATGACGTGACACCGAGGCCATTTCTCTTATCCACTCTTAAACATGGGAAAGACAAAGGAACACAGCATACAAGTGAGGCAGATGTGCGTCGACCTTCACAGGTCAGGCAGAGGCTACAAGAAGATTGCCACTCAACTGCAGCTGCCCATATCCACTGTGAGAGGAATAATTAAGAAGTTCAAAACAACTGGAACAGTGGTAAACAAGCCTGGACGAGGATCCAAGTTTATTTTTGCCACCACGCACAGTGAGGAGGATGGTAAGAGAAATCAAAAGATCTCCAAAGCTCGCTGTTACAGAATTACACCAAATGGTAGCATCCTGGGGTCACAAAGTCTCCAAATCAACCATCAGGCGCTGTCTACACGCCAACAAGCTGTTTGGGAGGCATGCACAGAGAAAACCTTTCCTCACTCACAATCATAAACGCAAGCGTCCGGAGTTCGCCAAGCGGTCTTGGGGCTTCAACTGGGACCGTGTGCTTTGGTCAGATGAGACCAAGATTGAGCTTTTTGGCAACAAACACTCTAAGTGGGTCTGGCGTACCACGAAAGATGCGCATGCTGAAAAGCACCTCATACCCACTGTGAAGTATGGGGGTGGGTCAGTGATGCTGTGGCGCTGTTTCGCTTCCAAAGGCCCTGGGAACCTTGTTAGGGTGCATGGCATCATGAATGCTTTGAAATACCAGGACATTTTAAATCAAAATCTGTTGCCCTCTGTCCGAAAGCTGAAGCTGGGTCGTCACTGGGTCTTTCAGCAAGACAATGACCCTAAACATATGGCCAAATCTACACAGATATGGTTCACCAGACACAAAATCAAGCTCCTCCCATGGCCATCTCAGTCCCCTGACCTCAACCCCATTGAGAACCTGTGGGGTGAGCTGAAGAGGAGAGTACAGAGGAGAGGACCCAGGTCTCTGGATGATTTAGAGAGATTCTGCAAAGAGGAATGGCTGAAGATCCCTCTTTCTGTCTTTTCCCATCTTGTGAAACATTATGGGAGAAGATTAGGTGCTGTTTTGTTGGCAAAAGGGGGTTGTACAAAATATTAACACCAGGGGTGCTAATAATTGTGACACACATTATTTGATGTCAATTAATTATTTCTTTATGTGGGATTTTTTCCCCACTGAATAAATGCACTTGTATTGAAGGTTGGATTTTTCTCTTTTTTTCCATTAAGGTCCCATATTATTTAGAAAAAAAATAAAATATTTGGAAGCTAAAAAACACATCTCAACCAGGGGTGCCAATAATTATGGAGGGCACTGTATAGACAAAGGGGTATGTTGTCCCAGGCCCAGGGAGATAGGGTGCCCAGAATTGGGTCCCCATTACATTGTACTGTAGGCTATATATCGGGTAGGGGGCCCTTTCAGATGATTTTGTCCTGGACCCAGCGAAGCTGTCAGCTGACCTGCACACACACACACACACACACACACACACACACACACACACACACACACACACACACACACACACACACACACACGCACACATTTTGTCTCATGCAAGAGCAAATAGCCACATACAGTACACACACACATGCACACACATCCATATTTGTTGGCACGTGAACGCAGAGACATACACATGTCACCAGGGACAGAAGCAGGGTCAGGCACGCATGCCCAAGGGTAACATGTCGTGACTGGGTGCAGGACCAGGATAAACAGACCACTGTGCCCACTAAGTGACAGGCAGGTCCCTGTCACCGCAAATAATGTGAATACATCGGGATTGCATGCAATGCAAGGTTTTATGTGGCAAACATTAGAAACCCCAAAGGCTTTGTTTGAGGTTTTGTATGGTAAATGTAAATGTATGTTGGCATGTGTGTATGTGTGAATGTGTGAATGTGTGAGTGCGTGCGTGCGTGCATGCGCGCGTGTGTGCTTGACAGAAAGAGAGGGAGAGAGAGACAGATAGATAGAACGATAGAAAGAGAGACAGAAAAAAATGGAAAGCGCAAGAGTGCATTCTAGGAAAATTTGATGCACATTTATTTATTTGAACTCCAATTTACTCAAGCAGAGCCACATGCGTCTGTAACAATAACCATTGTCTGACAGCAACAGTGAGACACGTCAAAAGGACCGCCAGAAAGCCCAGAGACATAAAGCATGTGACAAGCCTTCATGGACCATGCTCAGATGGAGAGGGAGGCGCGTACGTGTGTGTGTGTGTGTGTGTGTGTGTGTGTGTGTGTGTGTGTGTGTGTGTGTGTGTGTGTGTGTGTGTGTGTGTGTGTGTGCGTGCGTGCGTGCGTGCGTGCGTGCGTGCGTGCGTGCGTGTACGCGCGTGCATGCGTGTGTCTACATGTATGTGTGTGTGTGCGTGCGTGTGTGTGTACGTGTATGTGTTTATGTACGTGTGCATGCACGTATGTGTGTGTGCATGCGTGTGTGTGCCCAAGGCGGGTCATTAACTATGACCATGATTAGTGTTTCAATTAAGCCAAACAACAAAAAACAACAATCAATATACAGCAGGGTCCAGTTCAAGCTACATATACCCCAGAACAATAGAAGCTGTACAAAACTCGCCATCAGCATTTTTTTTGTTCCCGATGTGGTGACTCTGTGGAGAATGCCGGAACAGTGCTGGTTTCAGGGCTTGCTGCATTATTTAAACATCTTATGTTAGAGCGGGCCGTTAATTGCTTTTTATCAGATGCGTTAATGAGTATGATCGCCTGAAACGCAGCCCCTTTAATTACAGCGCAGCATGGGACATGGAGAGGCATTAAAACTCCATCAATCCAGCCAGCGAATGCCAAAGGAGCTGCTGCAAAACTGCCCATATTTATTTGCAAACTAGGCGAATGACTAGGGCTCCACCAAAACTGCCCACTGGGCACTCCCAACAGTGGTAAGTGAATGCCAGGAAAAATAATTCAAGATGGCCCCATGTCTATTCATCACCTAGGGCACGCAAATGGTTGAAACTGCCACTGCCTGAGCTCATCAGCTCCTTCCTGAACTCAAAAGAGGAGGTTTCACCTGAATGGATATGTGCTGATGCGATGCTATAAGACCTTTGGTCCACAAGAGGGTTATGGTGTGCAGAGGACGGGAAAAAAGCACATGGGCACTGATGATGATGAGGAATGGTTACTGTATGTGGCTGGTATTACAAGAAGGGATTTAGCGAGGGGTTGGTTTGAGAATGATGCAACACTGCCACCATGTGGTGAAATTGGAAAGCACCACGAACGGGTGTCAGAAATACACAAGACACAGCTGGGTTATCTGTAAGAAGCTTTGCGGTTTTCTTTTGAGATTCAAATTTTTATTGAGTTTCAAAAAGATAAACACCGAAGAAAAACACAACACAAAGCATTGAATTTTAATTAAAAACAGTAAAAAAAACGATTAAAAAAGTACATTTCAAAACATAAAAAATCGCATAGGCACATAATTTAAAAATAGAAAAAAACCCATAATGGGCATATTTTTTTGGTCATGGCTGGAGGCCAAGACGGTGGCTGGAGACGCAGCTTGCTTCAGGTAGGTTCCATCCCCCTGCTGCTCTCATTAACAGAGAGCAGCTGTGGCCGAGGCCTCAAACAGCTTCACTAAGCGGAATGTGGCGTGTTTTTGAAAGGGTAAGATGTTGTGCATGGCCTAGTTCAGGTGGGAGACATATGGAGGAGACCCTAATTAAATACTTAACAATTATTTTTTTTAAAAACCTCGTGACTTGGCACCAGAAACAGGCTACATTGGCCTCCGATTGCCTAGCTACAGTAGATATGTACAACATGAAACAAGATGTTGATATTGTGATGTCTTGACTTTATCTTGACTTTTTAACACCAATCTTATTCTCGAACAACAAACAGTAATAGCAGGAAAATGGGGCTTAGACCGTTAGTACCTTCAGAGCAAAAGAAAAGTGTCACAGTGTCAGTCAGGGAGGGGGGTCAGAAAGGGAGTTTGTTTAACAGTAGGCCATAACTCCCATGCTCCATCATGCTATTACTTCTTGGTTTTCCACCGCCATGGGAAGACTCTGAGTGGAAGCCTCACCTGAAACAGGCATGAGAAACAGAAAGCAGGAAAATGGAGGATTGTGAATATACAAGAAACTATAACACTTTTGTAATTTTAATGAAGGAATGGCTACAAGAAAAAGCTGTTTAGGCATACTGTAAAGGTAGGTCAAGGGGCTTGTTTTGTCATAAAAAAGAGATAATAAATAGATCTCAGCCTGCAGTCTTCAGTCGTTATGTAATGCCTGAAGTTAATGGGTATTTATGATAATCAGTTTACCAACTGTGACAGCTAATAAACATAGATTAAGGAAATAGAGAACTTGTGGCTATTTCTTGCACAGTTGCAATAAAATGCTCCTTTGCTTCAATATGAGAGTGTATGCGTTTATACGTAGGGGGGTGGTCAGTTCGGCAAAGTGTCATTTTGGTGGGTCCTATAAAAAAGAAATGTGAACCAGTAGTTCTGCGACTTAAAGGGATTTTAAGGATTGACTACTGGCTCTTACTCAGTGTTGAGGAAGCCCAGGCTCCAGACCCTAAAAGCCCTACGACGTGTCGGTTTTACCTGCACACTTAAAATGAGTGATTTTTCCAATAAGTTCCCCCACCTTGCTCAAGAGTCATGCTAATTTGGACCATCTGGTTCAGACTTAGCTAAAGACCAGGCCTAATATTTTGGCAGGGATTGTACTACACCAAAGCCAGATTCGTTAAAAGTACTCACACACTGAACATGTGATATGTGGTGATGACTTTGATAGAGTTGTGTTCTTAAAAACAGACAGTATTTATGCTGCTGTTATCTCCATTCACATCAATTTCCCACCCTGTAATCTGTGTACCGGTAACTTAATTATGCACATGAAAGAAGGGAAATACACAGTATGTCTTACAACCAGGGGCAGTTTTACAATAAAGGCAAACTGCCTCAGGCCCCTCCAACTTCCCCAATCAGCAGGGGCCCCAGACCAGCTGCCCACTCCCCACTCCCCCATTTTCCTTGGGCCCCCAAATTGCTATATCCGCCACTGCTTACGATTCCTAAAATCAGGTTCCTTAACACTACTCACTCTGAACATATGAGATGTGGTGATGTCTTAGGTAACACAGTAGTAGTCATGTGTTGGCAGCGTTTGCGTGCAAATCGCTATCGCACCCTGGATCTGTGTACCGGTAACTTAATTATGAGAAAGTGGAGCACATACACACACAACACAAGGAACCCTCCCCAGGCACCGAGGGGGCCAGATCTGCCTCCTCTAGTATGAGCTGGGCCTGCTCTATCTGACAGGAAGACGGCTTGGCCTTGAAAGACGGAATCTCAACACAAAGAGCCTCATTGTCCCCTGGCTGGAGACACGGAGGAAGCATTGGGCTGCCTGCCGCCATAGCTGCTGTCCTGACTCCATCCCTGATGTCTAAGACAGGGAGCATGCACCACACAGCCACACCCACACACATACACAGGCATCTCTGTCTTTGGCTGTCTCTCTCTCTCTTTCTCTCTCTCTCTCAAGAGAGAGAGGGAGAGAGAAAGAGAGAGAGAGAGAGATGCACACACACACACACTCACGCACGCACACACGCACACACACACACACACACACCACACCACACACACACACACACACACTACAGTACATTGTGTGAGGAATGTTGTTCTACAATGAGGCCATGGAATGGATGTGGCAACGAAGACTCATCTCATGTTGGAATGAGGAATGAAGCCAGCTTAACTGCCACCAAATATTATCCATGACATTGTCATCTTCATTTCTTTAAATGTACAATCCTATGATAGTGACTTCTCGATGACCGATCGGTAGTCATGGGTAAGCAGTTAGGGCATCAGACTTGTATCCCACAGGTTCAGCTCCTGACCCACCAGGTTGGTGGGGGGGAGTAATTAACCAGTGCTCTCCCCCATCCTCCTCCATGATCGAGGTACTCTGATCATGGTACCGTCCTGCCGCACTGCTCCTTTTCGGGCACAATTTGGGGCTGCCCCCTTGCACGGAAGAGGCATACATGCAGTTTCGCTGTGTGTAGTGCACACTTGTGTGCTGTGGAGTGCTGTGCCACAATGACAATGTTAAGTAGAACATTAGCCTATAGAAGAGAGGAGAATACGTACTGAAGGCATATTTACATTTAGCTTAAACTAACTTAAACTTGACTTTTTGAAAACATATTTTTGGGCTTCTACAAATTCACTTTCTAGACAGGAAGTGAGAGAGAGACAGGAACATGTGTGGATAGGATTGGGAAATGACCCTGGGCCAGAATCAAACCTGGGTCCCTCGTGGAATGGCCAGTGTTGCCAGATTGGGCTGTTTCCCGCCGCATTGGGCTGCTTAGTATAGCTGTGTGCGAAAATGGCATTTAGCAGAAAATAACCCCCCAATTTTAGCCATAGAAATCAATAGAATTGTGCGGGATTTTCAGCTTCTAGGCGGGTTTTGACATTTTTTTGGGCTGGAAATCATCAGCCTCATCTGGCAACCCTGGTAATGGCACAGCACCCTAGCCCACCGAGCCACAGATTTCATATTGTTGACAAACTCTTAAAGGGACACTGTGTGAGATTTTTAGTTATTTATTTCCAGAATTCATGGTGCCCATTCACTAATGTTACCTTTTTCATGAATACTTACCACCAGCATCAAATTCGAAGTATTCATTATGACTGGAAAAATTGCACTTTTCATACATGAAAAGGGGGATCTTCTCCATGGTCCGCCATTTTGAATATCCAAAAATAGCCATTTTTAGCTGCAAAAATGACTGTACTTGGACCATACTAGAAAATATTTGTTTATTACTTAGTAAACTTTCGTGTAAAGATCAAATTTGGCAATAGGCAGCCCAGTTTCAATGAGCAGCATACAGTAGTTGCAGTACCTTTTTTTTGATCATTTCCTACACAGTGTCCCTTTAACTTTAAAACTATGGTCACACATTCAGTATTGATTCCATGTGTCCATGTGTCAAGTGCCCATGTGTCAAGTGATCATTGCCTGATTTGGCATGTGACTTATAAAACAGAAACAGAATTAGAAACACAGAACTCAAGAGAGGAACAGCCACTCTGTGACCGACCACACACGTGTACCCAGACAGCCCACACATCCGGAACTGCCCATCTTAACTCCTTGACCTTTATTTCTTGTTTGCTTACATACACCATAGTAAAGACAAAACAGAATGGGTGAAATGGTAGTGAATCAGGACAACAACTAACCATTGCGGTTGGTGATAAAAAAAAGTTCAAAGCTCTGGTTACAATCCAGTACTACATACCAAATGACCTGGTTTTGGAATATATGGAACTGGATTGTAATAACTAATGAACCTAGGTTGCCCATGGCTGTTACTATTGTTGACTGAGAGTTGCCTGAGTTGTTCTGTGGCATTTACAGTGTGTTTGATACAAAAACAAACAAAAGTTCAGACACACTGACTGGCACTCTCCTGAGATGACGGTCAACTGAGGTGATAGCAGCTGTGCAGCCCTCCTGCCCCTCTCACTCAAACAAATAGTTTTTCAACCTGATTGCAGGTGATATCAGACAGAGATACTGAGAGCACTACAGTAATCTGATCTGGGATGACCTCAGATGGCAAGAGAGTTCACCAAATGTAAAATAAATGCTTATTAAGCAGTGAAGTGCTATCGAGGGATTGAACGGAGCAAATATGGTTTGAGATGATAGCTCTAATAGCCGGTCAGCCGAGGTCAGTGTCTGAGCTGCCTTCCTGTCTCGCACAACAACAAATACTTGAATGTGATTTGAGGTGATAGAATACTGACATGGTGACAGTACTCACATAAACTCATAAAGAATAACTTGAGCAGCAACACAAATTCTTGGTCTGAGATGGTGTTGTAATGGCTGATTATCTGTACAGCAGCCGAAAGTAGCAAAGTTCCACCCGGCGATTGAAACAGAGAAGATCTAAAAGGCTGATATAATAACTTGTGGTCAGCATCTATGCAGACATCCTGTCCCTGTCACTCAGACACTTTGTCAGCCTGACTGTAGGTTATCTGACAGAGACTCTGAGAACACTACTGTGACTGATCAAAGATGACCTGAGATGGCATGATACGAGTGTTACCGAATGCAAAATAAATGCTTATTAGTGGGGCTACTAAGGGCTTAAACAGAACAGTGATGCTCTGAGGTGGAGATGGGAAGGCTGGTCACTTGTGGCCAGCTTCTGTGCAGCTGTCTTGTCTAACACTGATACAAAGACAGTCACTAAACACACAGCAAATGGTTATTGGAAAGTAGGAAGCTCGACTAGGGCACTGGACTAAAACAGAGGTGGTCTAAAGCCCCTTAAGACACGGCTTTATACATTTGTTCTTACCAGTATGGTAATGACCAAGTCGTGGTGCATTACTAAAGAGCCTGTGTTATGTCATAGTATTGTAGTGCTATGGTAGGTACATTTCAATGACTATTACAGCGTGCCACTGGAGGTACGGCGCGCATTAAGGGGCTAAGATCTGCTGATCCTGCTGAACAATTGGTCACCTGTGATCAGACAGCATCTATGATCAGGGATGACCAGAGATGGCACAAGGGTTACCAAATGCAAAATAAATGCTAATTATTACTAATGGTTTCTTAGGTTGCTAGGCTACTAATGGGTCAAACACAACAAAGACTGAAATGGCCATGTAATAGGTCAGCAACCTTCCTGTTTTCGCTGATGCAAAGAGAGTTACTAAATGTAAAATATGTTGTTATTGGCAAGTGCTGAGTTCCAATGTCTGGTCACCTGTGGTCAGCATCTGTGCAGCCTTTCTGTGCCCTGTGATGTAAAGAGAGTTACTAAATGCAAAATAAGGTGTCATCAAAAAGTTGATTTAACTAATTAGAGATGGGAATAGGCAGGGGCGTAGCCAGCGGCGAGGAACAGGGGGGGAAAACCCGGGCTCATTCTTAGGGCCCAGACCACCTGGGGGGCCCACCGGGGGGCCCTCCCATGGAAAATATTTTTCTCCTTTCATTTTTTTAAAACATTATTTTAAAATGTCAATACATGTTGGTAATTTATGTAATTTGAATGTTCTCTGGAAATACGTCTGTTGAATTGGATATACTAGCCTGCAAATAGGCTATATTCTATATCAGACATTCTATATCACGCATTGGTCAGTGTCTGAGCTGCCTTCATGTCTCGCACAACAACAAATACTTGAATGTGATTTGAGGTGATAGAATACTGACATGGTTACAGTACTCACATAAACTCATGAAAAATAACTTGAAATGACAAGAGCAGCAACACAAATTCTTGGTCTGAGATGGTGTAGTGGCTGATTATCTGTGCAGCAGCCTAAAGTAGCAAAGTTCCACCCGGCGATTGAAACAGAGAAGATCTAAAAGGCTGATATAATAACTTGTGGTCATCTGCATCTATGCAGACTTCCTGCCCCTGTCACTCTTTGTCAGACTGACTGTAGGTTATCTGACAGAGACGCTGAGAACAGTACTGTGACTGATCAAAGATGACCTGAGATGGCATCAGAGTTACCTAATTCAAAATAAATGCTTATATGGGGGGCTACTAAGGGCTTAAACAGAACAGTGATGCTCTGAGGTGGAGATGGGAAGGCTGGTCACTTGTGGCCAGCTTCTGTGCAGCTGTCTTGTCTAACACTGATACAAAGACAGTCACTAAACACACAGCAAATGGTTATTGGAAAGTAGGATGCTCGACTAGGACACTGACACGAAACAGAGATGGTCTAAAGCCCCTTAAGGCGCGGCTTTATACATTTGTTCTTACCAGTATGGTAATGACCAAGTCGTGGTGCATTACTAAAGAGCCTGTGTTATGTCATAGTATTGTAGTGCTATGGTAGGTACATTTCAATGACTATTACAGCGTGCCACTGGAGGTACGGCGCGCATTAAGGGGCTACGATGCTGATCCTGCTGAACAATTGGTCACCTGTGATCAGACAGCATCTATGATCAGGGATGACCAGAGATGGCACAAGGGTTACCAAATGCAAAATAAATGCTAATTATTACTAATGGTTTCTTAGGTTGCTAGGAAAATAATGGGTTAAACAGGACAAAGACGGTCTGAAATGGCCATGTAATAGGTCAGCATTAGAGGTCAGCAGCCTTCCTGTTTTCGCTGATGCAAAGAGAGTTACTAAATGTAAAATATGTTGTTATTGGCAAGTGCTGAGTTCCAATGTCTGGTCACCTGTGGTCAGCATCTGTGCAGCCTTTCTGTCCCCTGTGATGTAAAGAGAGTTACTAAATGCAAAATAAGGTGTCATCAAAAAGTTGATTTAACTAATTAGAGATGGGAATAGGCAGGGACGTAGCCAGCGGCGTGGAACAGGGGGGGAAAACCCGGACTCATTCTTAGGGCCCAGACCACCTGGGGGGGCCCACCGGGGGCCCTCCCATGGAAAATATTTTTCTCCTTTCATTTTTTTAAAACATTATTTTAAAATGTCAATACATGTTGGTAATTTATGTAATTTGAATGTTCTCTGGAAATACGTCTGTTGAATTGGATATACTAGCCTGCAAATAGGCTATATTCTATATCAGACATTCTATATCACGCATTGGTCAGTGTCTGAGCTGCCTTCCTGTCTCGCACAACAACAAATACTTGAATGTGATTTGAGGTGATAGAATACTGACATGGTGACAGTACTCACATAAACTCATAAAGAATAACTTGAGCAGCAACACAAATTCTTGGTCTGAGATGGTGTTGTAATGGCTGATTATCTGTACAGCAGCCGAAAGTAGCAAAGTTCCACCCGGCGATTGAAACAGAGAAGATCTAAAAGGCTGATATAATAACTTGTGGTCAGCATCTATGCAGACATCCTGTCCCTGTCACTCAGACACTTTGTCAGCCTGACTGTAGGTTATCTGACAGAGACTCTGAGAACACTACTGTGACTGATCAAAGATGACCTGAGATGGCATGATACGAGTGTTACCGAATGGTCTGGGCCCTAAGAATGAGTCCGGGTTTTTCCCCCCTGTTCCACGCCGCTGGGAATAGGCCAGCCATGGCTCAAACAGCTAGGGCACTGACTGTTGCGGCTAGAGACCCAGGTTCAGTTCTTGCCCGGGGACATTTCCCGATCCTCATCTGTCTCTTTCTCTTATTGCTTTCCTGTCTAATCTCAAACTCTCCTATCCAATGAAGACAAGACATGCCTGTAAATTGAAAAAAGAAATAGTGGTGCAATGTCTGATCACTTGTGGTCATCATCTTTGTAGCCTTCCTGTCCTTGCTAAGGTAAAGCGAGTTGCCAAATGCAAAAGTGAATGCTTGTTAGGAGGCTACTAAGGGGTTAAATACAACAGTGATTAAGTGAAAGCCCACCTGGGAAACTCCCAATGCCATTGTGATACAGGACTCCACAGCACACAGTGCTCACTTCAAACAACGGAATTGCATTTATGCCTCACCCGTGCAAGGGTCCAGCTCCAAACAGCGCCCCAATGGAGCGGTGCAGCGGGGCGGCACCATGCTCAGGGTACCTCAGTCATGGAGGAGGATGGGGGAGAACACTGGTTAATTTATTTCCCCACCAACCTGGCGGATCGGGAGTCGAACTGGCAACCTTTGGGCAACAAGTCTGACGCCCTAACCGTTTACCCATAACTGGTCAAATGGTCAGAGATAGTGGTGTTATGGTCACCTGTGGTCAGCATCTGTGCGGCCTTCCTGTCCTCGGTGATGTAGACAGCGGTTATGAGGAAGAAGAGGCCCCCGAGGACCCCTACGAAGGGGCAGACCAGCATGCTGTACTCCAGACTGCGGAACCTCCAGGACAGGGAGTCCGGGTTGTACTTGCTCAGAGCGTCAGACATCTGTGCAATGAAAGGCAGACATGCATTACTATCAAAGATACCAAGATAAATCGCTGTACGCATCAATGCAACAAAGTGCAATCAATTCTGGTCTCCAAATTGGGTATGACCTTGTCAATGTTCCCCACTGACTCCATTCATTCAGAACCCTCAAAAGTTTTCTAAAGTGGCATGGCAGCCCATAGATATGGCAGCTAAGAGCCTTATGTCATATTAATTCTAGAAGAAAGTGCTCCGCATCAATCATCTCTGTTGTTATAATTATTACAGTTAATTAAAATGGCTAATAATTGTATTACTTTATGTCTACAATTACACGTTCTGTATAGTGTATCAACAGGACATACTGTATCACATCGTATTCATTATTATCTTTCATTATCATCATTACATAATGACCGCTATTAGTGCTGCTTTAAATACATGTACATCTGTGTGTCTGTTATGGCTGTATTATGGTATCTCTGAACAATCTGTTCTTTATGAGGCTTGCAATGTTGGACAACCTTAACTTGACCTTGAATTTGAACATGAGGTGAACTGAGTTTGGAGTATCGATTTTAAAATATGTTTTCTCAAATTGTCCTTTTATGGAATATACAAATAAAGATTATACCAGCAAGGGATGCAGAGTATTGTTTGTGTTTGTGTGGTGTGTGTATTGGTATGCACTTTTTATAGTTCATGTCCCGAACAAATAGACACAGATATTCACAGCTGTAAGCACTGTTTTGTTTACTGAATACTAGTGGTGGGTGTAAATACACCTACATCCTCAAGACATGCATTATGCATTTTACCCAATTTAAGGACTATTTTGTATTCCTGAAAGGCAAGCTGACAGCTTGAAAAATACAACAGTGGCAATAGCTCCAACGCCAGCCTTACCGCGCCCAGCAGATAAGGGCTTCCTGCATCCCCCAGTAAATGACACACCATTATCTGCAAAGCCTCTGCTGTAGCCCTCCGTGTTGGTACAACAACGTACTGCAAAACAATACAAGATACAGCTCATTTCAGTAGCACTCAAGCACAGGATTTAATGGGGTACATTTGGACAGATTTAGAACAAACGGCCCAGGGAAACTACTTACCAGTAGGATGTCAGCCAAAATGGCCCAGTTTAGAGAGAGAAGAGTCTCACCAACCCCAATGAACACCTAAAATGGGACAAAAACCAAACCACATTATAAAGTTATTTTTATCAGAGGAAGCTCTATCACAAAGAAATCTTACAGTAGTCCGTGCAGGGCTTTGTTACTGTATATGTGTGCTGTAGCTGTGAGAATTCAACATGCTGTTTGTGCTGAATAGAACGATCCAAAATCCTTTTCCTTTTTATATTGCCAACATTTTGTCCTGTAATGTACATGCACCCTTTGAGAGTAGCAATCAGGGCTCTAAATTAACCAAAATGGCTAGTACATGCCAATCTTACTAGCCAAACAAACACACACTTAACGGGTCAAAGTGGCTAGTAAGTTGTTCTTTTCAACTAGCCAAACTAAAATTTCACCAGCGTTTAGCCGGTTGGCTGATGTTAATTTAGAGCCCTGGTAGCAATAGGTTTGTAGTGGCTGCTTATGTAGCGGATGGCAACACAAAGAGTTTGATGACAGTATGTTAGAAAACTTCACTCCCGAGGACTTGACTTGACTTGGGGGTGGGTGTACCTGTGGCTTCCACTTCAAACTGTTCAGTAACTGAGAGGTTCTAAATTTGAGCCCTGAGTGGCAGACTGGCATGAGGAACTGGCATGAGGAACTGGAACTGGCGGTCCAAGTCGGCGCTGTACTGTGACAACTCAGTGGTGCTGTGAGCACACCAAAGTACAATCCTAGCCACTGTATTTCATACTGTTCATATGACTGCAACAAACTTGAACTTGAGGAAACACCCTCCAATGCATTTTGGTGAAACACAACCAGATGGCGTAAGTCAAGTTAGGCCTGTGGAGGGTGACCTCGGTTACACTGACATGAGGACAAAACCGGGTGTCAGTGAGTTGTAGGGGGAGTGTCTGTCCCTGAGCCTTCCACTTCAAACTGTTCAGTAACTGAGAGGTTGTGCGTTCAAGCCTTGAGTTACAGATTGCGTGGGTCCTGGGATGACCTTGGTTACACTTACGTATGTGACAGGGATGCTGGTGGAGGCCAGGATGATGGCGATGAAGAGGCAGGGGGCGGAGGTGAGCATGCCCACAGCACAGATGAGGGGGTCAGCGTTGGGAACCCGGTCTCGAAACCGGCGAGACATCATGGAGCCCAGGAAAACACCCACAATCCCTGTGACCACGGTAACAGCTCCAAATATGAGGCTAAATGCGAGACATGCACATGGGTATTACAGCAGAGGTAGAAGTGTATGTATCATTACTATCAAATTCATTCAAATGTATTCACTAGGCCTACTATTAACAAAAAGGTTTTACATTTTCGTTTGCATGTAAAATTGTAATAAACTTTTCAGAGTGGCACTGAGGGAGTTATAATGCATTACTGAAGATGATTTAGTGCTGCAGTAGTATTAATACCATGGTACAGGTAATACATTTTTTTTAACAAACAGTGAAAATCCGCCAGTAAAGTATTCCACTGGTAGATCGATGCACATAACGAGGCCACCTATGGCTATACTTGTCAGAGGTGTTGCTTGGTTCATCTAGTAGTTAAGTGGTATGTCATACTGATAGCTTTAACATTCCCAGAGTAAATGGCTCTACCTGTCGGAGGTGTTGCATGGTTCCTGCACACACGGAGGTCTGAGGCCCATGGTCACCTGTGCCCGGGCCAGGAAGGTGGGAGTCCAGAAGGCCAGTGCTCCCGTTACAAACGCCATGGCGGTCACACCAAGCGAAGACCACACAAAGCTCCGGCTGTTGGCCAGTATCGAGGAGAGAGAAAAAGACAGTCCAGTCAATCAGGTTTCTTATTTCCATCATCAGTGTTCAACAGGGAATTTTTTTGTTTTTTTATAGTCAGGCAGAGGTGTCAGGTTCAGAATATAAAAACCTTTCCAGAACATTCCTCTGCCACTACAATGCTTTTGCCAAGTATCATGTTTACGTATAAAAAGTAACAGTGCTACTGTGGGTCAAGTAAAAGCTATAACAGGTTCTCTTCAAGGACAGGAAGAAGCCATAAAAAAAGTAGAAAATGTCCAGGTTCTGTCTTGCATTGTTTGTCCATTTATTGCCAAATGCACTGATGTGTTTGGATTCACATCGTATATCATTACATTACATTATTACATTACATTGCATTTGGCAGACGCTTTATAACCAAAGCTTTCAAAAGAGGACATAATCAAGCCAACATCACAAGCAAATACAAAGTGCACAGGAGATATACAGAACAACAAGTGCAGTTGCAGAGAGGGGTTAGTTTTTTCTTTTTTTTTAAAGAGTAAATAATGAGTACACACACACACACAAACACACACACAAAACTAAACTAAACTAGCATTAGTCTAGTAGCTTCTCTCGAAAGAGGAATGTCTTTAGTTGTTTCTTGAAGGCTGCAAGAGATGTGCTTAGTCTTGCTGCCTCTGGGAGACCATTCCACCACTTGGGTACCACAACGGAGAACAATCTTGACTGGGAGTACCTAGAGCGACTGGATGGCAGAGCCAGACGGCTTGTGCTGGATGAGCGCAGTTCTCTTCCAGTAACATAAGAAGGCGTTAGTAGGTCCTTCAGATAAGCTGGGGTCGTTCCTGTGATGGTTTTGTAGGCGAGGTTCAATGCCTTGTGCTTGATCCGGGCGGCGATCGGTAACCAGTGCAACTCAATAAATAGAGGAGAAACATGGGTCCTTTTGGGTTGATTGAATATCAACCGTGCCGCCGCATTCTGGATCATCTGCAGAGGCTTTAGCGCACAAGCAGGTAGACCTGTCATGAGTGAGTTGCAGTAGTCAACGTGGGACAGGACCGTGGCCTGGACCAGTCGTTGTGTAGAATATTGTGTCAGCACAGGTCTGATATTCCGTACGTTGGACATCTGGAGTCGACAGGTCCGGGTGACTGAGTTGATGTAGTTGGAGCATGACAGCTCATCATCAATCATGACGCCAAGGTTTTTGGCGACTTTGTTTGGGGTCACGATGGTGGAGCCTATCTTGAGGTTGATGTTGTGACTGAGCGACTCTTTAGCTGGGATCACCAGGAGTTCTGTCGTATATCATATTTTGCTTTAGGGAAGTCAAGGCCATATACATGTATATACACACAGTATATATATACAGATAAAAGCAAGAGCAATGCACACAATGCAGTTGAGTGCCTCTGCATTTTGGAGTTGACCAATGAGAAAAGCAATCTCTGACTAAGGCAATCCAAATTAAAATGTCTTCATTATTTATGACCTATATAATGACCATTAAAGTCCTACATGGACATATTCAAATCAAAGTCCATGCGTAGTGGCATGTTCTTCAGGGCAGGGAAGAAGGCACTCATGCTGCTACAGGATTTGTCTTAAATAATAAAGACATTTTAATTTGGAGTGCCTTAGTCAGAGAATTTGCCCATTTTCTGACTCTGGATGTACAATACCTCGGAGTAAACCAAACCCAAGAAGCCTACCAACCATTGGATTAAGAGCAAGCCATAATCTACAACTGCCTCTGGATATTTTCTTCTGTTTCATAGCATATTTGTATGTTCATTACAATCAGCTGGTTTATTAAAAAAAAAAAAAGCTTAATCAAACATGTGATCCTGAGCCTGAACCTTTAACACTTTTTGAAACAAGAAAAACCTAATGAGTGTTATCCTTTTATTCTTGATGAAAGAAGATGAAATGAACTCTGTGTATCCTGAAATCAGACACTTATCCTGAACAGGCTGCTATCGGCCCTGCACTCACTTCCTCAGGAGGTACTTGATGTCCTCCAGGTAGCTTGTGTGGCCCAGCTGCACCTCCCCGTGATTGTTGTCTGCGGCACCTCTGGGCGGATTTGGGGTGAAGATGAGTAAAAGCACCAGCCCCAATGCTCCAAAGATGGGATTAATCTGGAAATCAGAGCACATTGACAGGGAAGTTGGAGTTTTAGTTAGGCCAGAGTTGGACATACTGTACTTCTCTGTATGCGGGCTGCATACTGAAAAATTTACACTTGCAAGAGGCCAATGCACCAAGGAGAGCTTCAATGGTTTAAATCTGAAAAAAAACAGCTGGTTTCTCATGTGCTAAGCACAACAGTGTTATAACTCTTAAATAGTTATAACTTTGTACCACTCCGAATTAACTCTGTTTCAAATAACATTTGGTCCCAGTCAAAAATAGTGCTAATTCCTTTGCGGTCAGTGAACAATTTCCAGAGTTAATTCTACTCAATACTGTGTAAATATTAAGAATTGGAATTACAATGTCCACCTGCAGACAGATTTTGACTCCACTGTCAGAGTAATTTATAATAGCAGTAGTGGTAGTCTGAAAATTTTGACCCCCGATTTCTCATTGTGTATGATGTTAGTGTAACTGAGGTGTTTCTGCGCAGCCCTCCACTATGGGCTCGAACCCGCCACCAGTTCGGGCATGGGAGGCACAGCACGATACCACTGAGCTAAAGGACCAGACCGATAGCTCAGTGCTATCGACACTGTATCAATATTTTTTTTCGGTTCATGGTGGACCACATGAAAGAGAGCAGAGGGATGCATTTGGCTCACAGGCCTTAGTTTTAACCATCCCTGAGTTAGGAAATCAAGGAATGCTTTGAAGAGACACGCGCTGTGGCATAAAGGTCAGGACAGGATAACCTGATTAGGTCGTCCTCATTAACCTGCTGTATGCTACGCTGAGGACCAGTGTCAGTGGTAACATCTAAAGCAAGAGCTGAAGAGGAGGAGCTGTGTTGTTTAACACGTGGCTATTGCCATGTAGGAATGCTGTAAACCAGGGATGTCAAACGCAGGCCCAGGGGCCAAATGTAACCCATGGAGTCATTTTATTTGGCCCACGAGACAATTTCAAATCTGTATTATTGGCGGACATACAGTATACTATTAATGTACTGTATAGCGTAACAAGACTTGAACATGAAATTTGATGTGGAACAGGATTATGAGTGGGCCTAGGCCAATGAATCACCTCACAATCATATGCAACACACTATCAGCAGGCACATTTGAACTACCATATACAGTATGATGGGAAACTGTGCATGTGAAATATAACTATGACTATTAAGTGCCTGCATGCACAATTCCATTTATAAAAAAGAAATATGGAATTCGTCCCACGACTTTGTTCCAGATATTGATTTAGCCCCTCAGTCAATTTGAGTTTGACACCCCTGCTGTAAGCTATGGACCAGTGTCAGTGGCAAAATCAAAAACAAGGGCATGAGAAGGAGGAGCTGTTTAACACAGGGGATGTTTCCATGCAGAAAATGATATATGTGAGAACGTGTTAATGGAAGAGACTTTGCACATCAGATTAAAATGGAGATCACAGTTTTTTTGCTGAATTGAACTTGCGATGTGGATGTTTGTGATGAAATTGGGCCAGTCTGGAAAACATAACAGAGTAAGATACATTTGTCTATGGAAACATCTAAACCATTAAGACTTACAAGCAGAAGAAGACATCCACTTACAATGCAGACTTACCCTGAGAGCCCAGCGCCAATCTCCAGTGGCACTGGCAATTGCGGATCCTACAATGTATCCAAGACCACTGACAACACAAAGTGAACACAATGGTTACATTTCAATGTGGGGCAATGTGTTCCATTTATTTGTCTGTTTATTGCAAACAGACACAAGGTTGACTGTGAGTACAACCAGGTCACAGTAACCAAGACAATCAACAGTTATGAAGTATGAGAAGACCACTTTCAAAATCAATACATTATTACAACATTTAAGGAAAGTATTATTTTCCGTTGTCATGTCGATATGAGCTACCCATCAAGCTGAGCTACTGTGCCTTAGTTGAATCAACCAATGTCTTCTTAACCAATGATACAGTGCCCTCCATTATTATTGGCACCCCTGGTTGAGATGTGTTTTTTAGCTTCCAATTATTTTATTTTTTTTCTAAATAATATGGGACCTTAATGGAAAAAAAGAGAAAAATCCAACCTTCAGTACAAGTGCATTTATTCAGTGGGGAAAAAATCCCACATAAAGAAATAATTATTTGACATCAAATAATGTGTGTCACAATTATTAGCACCCCTGTTGTTAATATTTTGTACAACCCCCTTTTGCCAACAAAACAGCACCTAATCTTCTCCTATAATGTTTCACAAGATGGGAAAAGACAGAAAGAGGGATCTTCAGCCATTCCTCTTTGCAGAATCTCTCTAAATCATCCAGAGACCTGGGTCCTCTCCTCTGTACTCTCCTCTTCAGCTCGCCCCACAGGTTCTCAATGGGGTTGAGGTCTGGGGACTGAGATGGCCATGGGAGGAGCTTGATTTTGTGTCTGGAGAACCATTTCTGTGTAGATTTGGCCATATGTTTAGGGTCATTGTCTTGCTGAAAGACCCAGTGACGGCCCATCTTCAGCTTTCGGGCAGAGGGCAACAGATTTTGATTTAAAATATCCTGGTATTTCAAAGCATTCATGATGCCATGCACCCTAACATGCTTCCCAGGGCCTTTGGAAGCGAAACAGCCCCACAGCATCACTGACCCACCCCCATACTTCACAGTGGGTATGAGGTGCTTTTCAGCATGCGCATCTTTCGTGGCACGCCAGACCCACTTAGAGTGTTTGTTGCCAAAAAGCTCAATCTTGGTCTCATCTGACCAAAGCACACGGTCCCAGTTGAAGCCCCAATACCGCTTGGCGAACTCCAGACGTTTGCGTTTATGATTGTGGGTGAGGAAAGGTTTTCTCCGTGCATGCCTCCCAAACAGCTTGTTGGCGTGTAGACAGCGCCTGATGGTTGATTTGGAGACTTTGTGACCCCAGGATGCTACCATTTGTTGTAATTCTGTAACAGTGAGCCTTGGAGATCTTTTGATTTCTCTTACCATCCTCCTCACTGTGCGTGGTGGCAAAATAAACTTGGGTCCTCGTCCAGGCTTGTTTACCACTGTTCCAGTTGTTTTGAACTTCTTAATTATTCCTCTCACAGTGGATATGGGCAGCTGCAGTTGAGTGGCAATCTTCTTGTAGCCTCTGCCTGACCTGTGAAGGTCGGCGCACATCTGCCTCACTTGTATGCTGTGTTCCTTTGTCTTTCCCATGTTTAAGAGTGGATAAGAGAAATGGCCTCGGTGTCACATCATATTTATACCCCAGGGAAACAGGAAGTGATGAATTACTAATTAAATGTTCCTACATACTCTGGTAAACTTTGTAAACTACTGTAGAAATGACAGAAATGCTTCAATTATATTTATTTCCTGGGAATTGTTAAGGGTGCCAATAATTGTGGAACAGGTGATTTAATGAAAAATAATTATTTTTTAGTCAGGGATTTTTTTTATTTTCCTACAATTCATTTGAGTTGAAGGCTACATTTTCCTAACATTTTCAGTGTGACAGTATTCTTCTGCAATAAACACTGAATTTATTAAGGCTTTTAACACATCTCAACCAGGGGTGCCAATAATTATGGAGGGCACTGTACTAGTCGTTGGATAACCAATGTACCTTGTTTGGATTACCAATGTATTTGTTGATAGTTACCAATTTCTTAGCATAACCAACTAGAAAAGCGCTCAGAGAGTGCACCAGGTAAGGCAGTGAAGCGTGCAGACCTTCCGACAGGAATGAAGATGTAGAAGAAGGAGATCATGAGGGTCCTTTTGGAGCCTGTGAAGAGGTCCCCGATGATGGTGGGGGCGATGGTGCAGTAACTGGCCTCCCCAGTACCAACAAACGCCCTCATCAGCACCAGCACCCAGAAATACTGGCCAAGACACAAACACATCCATTAGGCCTACACTAGACATGACAATATACATTTCACATTCAGGAGTCTATCTCAGTGAGAAACAGAGAATAGGGCTTGTTCGGAAGTGGGCCATAGTGGAGTAGCTGGCCTCTTCCGTACCAACAAAATGCTCTCATCACCACCAGCACCCAGAAATACTAGCCAAGAGACGCAAACACACAGCAAGATCACAGATGATACATTTCATGTTCAGGAACCTATTTCAGTGAAGAACATTGACTAGGGCCATGGTGGAGTGGCTAGCCTCTCCCAAATGCTCTCATCACCACTGCCCTGTGCATAAACACACAGCAATACTTCAGATGATACATTTCACATTGAGGAACAGACATAGGAGCAACATAGGAAGTAACACACAGGTATTCTTAGAATATGCAACTGTGACCATGCCTTTAGCTGGTTTTGACACACTGACTGCTGGGAATCGCACGTATGGTGTACATTGTGGTGCAACAAGAGATGTAATGCAAGTTATGTGGTAAAGGAGAAAAAAATGTTAGGTCCATCTTACATGTTATTTCATAGCCTACTTTGTAACACTGTACCTAATTTATGTATCAAGAACTTCTAATAAAGTATAACCGTTTTTTTCACGTCATAAGAACGCTCAAGTTTTTGTGGTAGCCTACCGACTCTGTGATGAAAGAGCTGCCAAGTGTGGTGACTATCCACACCGCCAGGCCAGCCACCATGATGAATTTCCTGTTGTAGCGGTCGCCAAGGTAACCAAAGACAGGAGCCAGCAGCATGAAACTGCAAATAAAAACTGTAAACACGTTAATATTTCATACCCAAATTTTAAAGAACATGAATAACAAAATCATCTTACATATGGATGAAAACATTTTATGGAAATAATTTTCATTTTCATTATTCATGAGATCTTTTTATTATTCCTAATATCATGGATATTTTTCTGTGAATTGCTTTTGGAGACCTTGAACACTTCCTTTTAAATAAATATGTTGGGATGCACTACAGCAGTAATGCAAAATAACCTTTTCTGATATAGAACCCTCTGCTTCTACATACATGTAGATTGTCAAACTGAGAGTCTCTAAGGTCAGCCCAAAAGGCTGAGGCCGTTTGCTTTTTCAAATAATGATACAGTACACACTGTGCAAAACAGTAGGCTACAATGGAGCATACATTAGCTCTGCCTAAAGAAACGTGTGACAAATGGCTAGAATTACTTCTGCTAGAATCACACTCACACACAACTGTGGGGTTTGTGTGTTCCTTTCTAGGCCTCTACTAGGCCCATACCGTGAAGTAAATACTGCAGAGTACAGAAATTGTTCCAGTGAAAAACCGTTGTAGGTCAACGTTGGATTCTGCACTCTTCTTTCAAAAGTATAACTCAAAGCATGTGTTTCCTCACTGAAGTTATCTGACACATACTGTATTTTCACGCTAGACATGAGGCAACAATATGATGGACCAACACTTCAACATCCACAGATCAGATAACAATTGAACAACAACAACTCCTGAGTCTGTAACGCTCACATGACTACTGATGCAGTTTCATTTTTTTAGGTTCACTACAGTACAAATGGCAGTCTATTAAGGATTAGAAACATCACAATTAATTTCCCCTGAATTGAGTACACTGCTAGTAAACCCCCTGAATGTAGCAAACCAAGACATATAATTAGTGCATCACGGAAATGGGTGATAGACATCTGAGGTTGCAGAACAGAGGTTCCTGTTCAGCAGACGATGCTCAAACCCTTCAGAAAAGGCCTCAATGTGCGCAGCATAATTGAAGTGGTTAATTACCTGTTTGCAGTAGACCAGCCGTGCTGTCATTGATCTGGAAGTATTTCTGGATATTTAGAAGCACACCTAAAAAAGAGAAAAAAAGAGAGAATATTGAGAGAATCAATTATAAGATGAGACAAGTTCAAAACTTTATTGCCACAAAAACTTGAGTTTTCATTTGGCTCCAGTCCAGTCATTCACATAGACATAATAAGACAAGACAATACATGTTGGGTGGTTGCTTGGCTAACAGTGTTGAAAGTCCAATATTTCCAAACCCTTCAGTTATAATACAGTACTTTCCTAAACAAAGACAATTATGATTGATGGGCAGTCGTGACCCAATGGTCATGGGGGTGGTCTTAAAATCAGAGGGTCACAGGTTTGAATCCCCCCATATCTCTCCTTACCTCTCCATCCATGGCTGAAGTGCCTTTCAGAGCAAGTTATAATAAAATAAGTAATAATATAATAATATAACATATTGTAATTTATTGCTGGATTAGATTGGATAAAACTATATTAGATTACAACCTGATGTTCTGACCTGCGATTGTGTAGCGGTCCATATAGTTGAGGAGATTGACGTAGCACAGCACGGCCACTGCTATGTAGGAGCGCATTGGTGAGATGACCTTTGTCTCTGTTGAGTTGTCCACTTGTCCTCCGTTGGCGATGGTTCCATAATGGGGAGTCTCCTTTGAGCCGCGGCGGAGGTGGGTCTTCTCATCACCAACGCTGGTCCCCGCTGGAGGGAGAGTCGTCTCCATGGCTGCCCACTATACTCTGTAGCAGCAGAAAGGTGAGGTGAATGTCACAATGATAATAATAATAATATTTATTGCTTAAAGTGCAGTATCACCATACAACATGGTCTCACAACACTGAAAAAACTAAAAATATAATAACATAAAATAAAATAATAAAACAATTCTAAAAGATAATAAAAGAAAATGATGAGGAAAATAGAAATGATGGAGAAATAATCAAAAAGTAGGCTATGGTCATTTAAATGAGCTTAATAGTAAAAAAAAACCACAGGGGAAAAAGCAAAGGGCAAAAAAAGAGATACACATAGGAACCTAAGACAAACTTATTAACAATAGACCAATGCATTTCAGAACCTACCATAATGGGATGAAAACAAAAATGTTTTTAGTCTGGATTTAAAGATCCCAATAGAGCCTGCCTGCCTAATATTAAGGGGACGCTTGTTCCATAATGTGGGTGTGTGGAAGGCAGCTGTGGCCAGCTGACTTCTTCCGCACCTCAGGGATAGACAGGAGTCCAGCATGCATGGACCGCAGGGACCGGGCTGAAATGTAGGGTGTGAGCAGCTCAGACAAATAAGTGGGTGATAGGCCATGTAGGGCTTTGTACGTGAGCAGCAGGATCTTAAAGTCTGCTCTGACGTGAACAGGCAACCAATGGAGGGAGGCTAGGATTGGTGAAATATGTTCAAATTTCCTGGTCCTTGTTAATACCCTTGCTGCAGCATATTGCACTAGCTGAAGCTTAGTTGTAGTGCTAGATGGAAGTCCAGAAAATAATGCATTACAGTAGTCCAATCTATCTAATACATGAATTAGTGTTTCAGCATCACACAGGGACAACATGGGTCTAATAATAGGCCTCCAATCATAGGTGGCGCTGTGGCACCGCATGCTAAGTGCCCACCTTTGGGCTTGCATGCCCTTGGGGACCCAGGTTCGAGTCTAGGTCATGTCCAAACCCTGACCCATCTCCTTCTCCCGCTCTCTTCCTGTCATACTTTCGACTGCCCTTTCATCAATAAAGACACAAATATCAATATGACTCTGATTTTCAAGATTCAAGATTCAAGATTCAAGAGTTCATTGTCTTTGTCAAAAAGGTAATGAGGCATTTGAATACTGAATGTTAGCTTATTCACCATGTAAGCAATATGTGCTGTATGCTTTTTGGCATTTTTTCTGCCCTATGTGCCAAATGGCGTGATGGGGTTAAGTAAGTAAGCCTTTTGGCATCCGCCAACGAAGCATTTTAGGCAACTTGTACTTTTGGAAAGTAAATAATGTACTTTTCCAGACCTAACCCCGATAACAATAATGAACGTGACTTGCCAATAACTGTAAGTGGGACTTGCTGCGACAAACCCACTTAATGAATGAATGAATGAATGAATGAATGAATGAATGAATGACAACTGAAGATGAGCACAAAATATTTCTGATAAAGAATTACAAAATAGTTCATGTTCAAGAAGAGCTGTCATGTAATAACAAGAGAATTGATTATTCCCACCAGCCTTGTGATCTGCAGACGTGATGAGTAACATGCTCACAACATCACACGGCGCTGGGGCCAATTCTGTTAATTATCTATCTCCTTCCCCTTGGTAACATCTTAAGACATTATGAAGTCCAGTTTCACTCTGATGCTGATTTATTTGTCCAATGGGCCCAATACCAATCTCCCAGCAAATGCTCCTACTGCCTGTCTTCATGACATACATGTATGGATGGAACTACCATTGGAAAGCAATAGGACAGAGCTTTTACTTATTGGGACACAAACAACACTTCTGAAAAGCAGCATAAGCTCAATCACTCTAGGTGAAGATATACAAGTCGCAAATCAAAAGTCTTGGCCAAATACTAGACAGCACCCTCTCATTATCCACTCACATCAGTTCTTCTCTTTGTCAAGCTGTATTTTTGCAGCTGAGGAATATCTTCAGACTGTACTGCACCCTGCACCCTTCACTGAAATACTTGTGAACAGTTTAGTAACCTCTCTTGACCACTGAAATGTGTTTCTATCAGGCATCCTATTCCAATCAAGCTCACTCACCAGCTTCAACTCCTCCAAAAAGAACTTGTGCAGCAAAAATTATCACCCAAAATCCTCCCAGCATATTACACTTGTACTGCGTCAATTCCAATGGCTTTAAATAACTCAAAGGACTGACACAATCTTGTCCCTGGATACATTACAAAGTTAGAGTTACACACCCTCACGCTCTGTTTGCTCATCCAGTGCAGCACTATTGCTCCAACCAAAGATCTCGCTGACCACAATGGGGACCACATCGTTTTTCTATGTTGCTCCTAACTTATGGAACACCCTGCCACCTAAGGAACGATCACAGGACTCTGTTTCACGATTTAAAAGTACGCTGAAGACCTATTCAAAATAGCATAATTCATTTATCTCCCTCTCTATATCTTCTGATTTTATTTGATCTAATTATTCTATTTCCAGTTTTAGTTTTTTGTTTCTGAGGTGACCTTGGATGCTTTGAATGGTGCCATGTATCAAATGTATTATGGAGTAATGGAAAAGTGGCAAAGTGCTCAGATTCTGGTGTCACAATAGCTGTGATAGCACACAATAGCACAAAAGTTGAATCTTGGCCTAAACTTGAAGAGCAATTTTAGCAATGTTGTGATATATGACACGATGTGTGTCAAAGGGACTTTTATGAAATCAAAGTCAAAAACGCCTAAAAGGAAACTATCACCAAACCGGTCTTGTATGTTTCTTCTGGCTTGTCTCTGGTGATTCACACTACATTGAAGAAGAAAGAAAATATCGCACACCAAAGTAGTTTTGCTGATGTGCTGGCCACTTATGAGTTCAAACATCAAAGAAACTATAGAAGATGCTGCAAACTCTGATCAATGTTTTTCTTGAAGTATCGTCATTTCAAAAATCTCTGATGTTCACACTACATTGAAGCCTTTAGAATATAAATATTTCTAAAGAAACGTGTTGCCAGTTACATTACTGCTGTATAACATTTCAACTCAATGCAAATTCTCTTTCTTTTTTTAAATGTTTTATATGACATTTGTCTATATGGAAAAGGCCTACATGTACAGTAGGCATTTATCCCAAAGTATATGAATCGCTATGAACCTGAGGACAATCCCAAGCTCATGATAAATAGATCTATTAAATGGCATGCTCATCGAAACAATAGGTCCATTGAAATAAATTAATATGGTACCGGTAATTCTATTATGGTAGGGTTTCGGGCGAGTTAAAATCTATTGTTTTCACATTTCTCTGAGAGAGAGAGAGAGAGAGAGAGAGAGAGAGAGAGAGAGAGAGAGAGAGAGAGAGAGAGAGAGAGAGAGAGGAATGCAGAATGAAGCATACTAATATCTGTGTGCTCTGAGACCAGCTTTGTGGACACAATTGTCCCAGTAAGAAAGAAAACAATATGCCTCCTGGTTAAAAAAAACCCCCACACCCTTCTGTTACTAATATAGCTCCTGTGAGACTACTCTTGGGCAATTGTTATCTCTTACCATAATGTTCTGCATCACTTGAAGAGGTAAACAAAGTCTAAAGGTACAGTACACATGAGACTCAACACCTGGTTATTGATTCAATTACCTTCCGTGCTCTCGGCAGCTTTAAGGAGTTTTGTTACTCACCAATGGAGGACACGCAACTATTTTTACAGAGAAGCTTCAAATGAACTAATCTAATTTGGGGAGGTGCACCACTTCAAAAACACACCGCTGAAGCGGTGCCATCCAAACATTTCTGTCTTTCTTTTTTTCTTAATTCAATCAAGTACAACAAAGAATCCGGAACTGCTCAGTGCCTCAAGCCACATCATGCAAAATCTGATATCATAAAACAGATAATGTTCTGAGAGGCCACATTAAAAACTACAATAACCACATCACATGGAGCCTATTCAATGGGACTGTTTTCAGTATAAACAAGCTGCATAATGATAATACATGATTTTAAAAACGACAGCTTGGCCTAATGTCACAGTGCTCAGGTGTTGTAACTGGTCATATCATGCTCCTAAACACTTGTGATATGGTGACATTGATGAAAAAACCTGCCTGTTTCATTATCTGATACCATGAAGTTCTTCTCTGACTTAAGCAATGTGCTGTGGAAGGATGTGGACGCAGCACTCTGCCTTCTCCATAACAATTGAACCCATTATGGACACCACGGATCTTGCACAATGTGGAACAATTGTCTCAATTCAGACCTCCATATAGCTGTGTCCTTGAATAATCAATAGCCATATGACTAGAATAGTTCTCTAAGTGGGGGAAAGGACTCATGCCTTCATGAAATTCAGAGTTTAAGTCAGAAGTAACTATATTTACAGTCAAACTCGCATCGACATGCTGGTTACGATGAGATAAGAGAAATGATACATACGGTGAAAAGATGCTCTAGGAATCTTGATCTGTTCATTCCATGCTATTCTTTTGTGAGTTCTGTTCTGTCATCCTTCCCTCATCAATTGTCGTTCTTCAGCAGGTCTGTTGGTCCTTAAACTTTAAGCTTCAACTTGCTATGCCACCGGTTTGGGACAGGAAAAGCAGAAGAAGCAAGAATCTTGGTGAGTTACAGCTGAAGTTATCAAGTTAAGACCCAGCCCCCTTCTCACAGCAAGTCACACGCTTGAAAACAGTTCTACTCTGTGACGTATTGTTGACCACAGGCCAGTAGCATTTTTTTTTCCTTTTCCGGCTTCATGCTTTCTGCAATGCAATGCTCACAGCTGATACCTTCATACTCCCACTCTGATATAGCCTCTGTCTCTCGCTTTGTCTGTCTCTGTCTCTGTCTCTGTCTCTCTCTCTCTCTCTCTCTCTCTCTCCTCAACATCTCTTTTTCTTCCCCACTCTCTCTCAGAGGAAGTGTCACCTTACACAACTTCTGTGTGCAACCCAGTTGGTTATTGTGTATGTTTGGAATACATTTCATCTGTTTGTGGGAAGCACTAGTTCAGTTGCCAAACAGGATATGTGAGCTCAACCAAAGACCATGATTTCCATGGTCTTTCTATGAGAACCATATGAATGATGGGGCCATGCAAATTAGGGTGCACTGCACAACCACCTCATTACATTTGAAACATTTTTTTAAAATAAAAGGTCAGAAGTTTTGGGAGGTTGTAAAATATGATGTGTATATCATGAAATCAATCTCTATATTATGAAATCAATCGGTACCAGTGAGAATTTCAACAGCTAAGACCTTCCTCCAATAGCAAAGGCTTCCGGCAAAAGACATCATCCTTGATTCACCTATGCCCGTTACCTAGACAACACAACAAGGATGAAGCATCGGTATGGAAATACAATTAGGACACACTTGTGCTTCTGTTTGAGTCCCATAGCAACACATGGTGGGGAGAGGAGTCAGCCTGATGTTCACAAGGTTGCAGTGATGACTACTTTCTCAGAATGACCCAGAATAAAATACAGCTTTTACGAGCCGACAGCACCTCAAAAGCAATGCTATAAATGTTTGCGGGTGTCTTGCCTATGTCTGTTTCAATCATTTAACTCAAGGAGAGGTGTAAAATAAGCTTATTTAAAAAAAATGTGACAATATCACTTAAAAGCTTGCTTACAAATATGAATCAGACTCAATACACTGATAAATCAATATGCAGATAGGCCTACCTGTCTTTACAGAGAAGATACTCCGCTCCCATCTGCTGGATGGCTGGGGTAGTTGGCACAATGGAACTTTGCCAACAATTAGTTTAATTGAAACTCTAGAAAAAAAGATCAATATACCGGTATTTATTTCTATACAGGGTTTGAAGGACAAGACACTCTTCCTCTTCTTAGATAAAACGCTTTAATCAAACTGTGCTGGTTCATTTTTTGAACTAGTTAAAATTACCAACAGGTTTCACCCTGCCTGCATCAGGGCTATTTTTACATATTTGAGTTGAACATTTCGTCTGGGAGGGTGTCTGTCCCTTCTCTATGCAGAGATTGTACACAGACAGTAGGCTATACATTGGTTTCCTGTTTAGAAACATTTGCGATGTGAGGAGGGGCAAGATGGTAAGCAGCCAACCAAGAGTGCAACAATCATAAGTAAAAGAGTGTGCAGCCAGGAGTGCAGACAGGGATTGTTTACAAACAAGAAACCCATGTTATATAATAATAAATATAGACCTATAAATACACTCACCAGCCACTTTATTTGGCACACCTATCCAACTTCTCATAGACACACATTTCTAATCAGCAAATCACATGTCAGCAAAACTAAATGCATTTAGGCATGATGAGACAGTGTCAAGATGATACTGCATTTCAACCCAGGGGACGAAAGGTGATTTCAGTGATTTTGAACGTGGCATAGTTGCTGGTGCCAGATGGGCAGGTCGTCTGAGTATTTCATGCTCACCTAGGCCTACTGGGATATTCATACAAAACCATTTCAAGGGTTTATAGCCTACAGAATGGGCTGAAAAAGAAAAAAAAATCCAGTGACCATCAGTTCTGTGGGTGAAAATACCTTGTTGATGCTAGAGATCAGAGGAGAATGGCCAGACTGGTTTGAGCTGAATGGCAACAGTCACTCAAATAACCAATTGTTACAACCAAGCAGGAATGTAAAAAAAGAGAGGGCCCCCCAAAGCTGGGTCCTCATTACATTGTGTGGGTGAGCCTTTTATACGACTTCCTTCTGGGCCTGACCAAAGCTACAACAGCCCTGGCCGCAGGTTTCCTCTCACATTATCTGGCCTGTAGGCCTATGAGAAGGACAAAGTCAAAGGTTTGCCAGACACTTAAAAAAAACCCATTAGATGTTCAACGGCTATTATTGTATCCTGTAAGTGGCAAAATTGGGAGCATGACTCTGGAAGTAGACATACATATTATGATCTAAAGAATTTGATTTACCTGGTTGAAGCATTCCATGTCATCCTGCTGCCAACCATACACCCGGGTGCTGACGGGGAGAGACAAGGGGGACATTTGTCCCAGACCAAGGGAGAGAGGGGGCCCAGACTTTGGTCCTCATCACATTATTGGGCTGGGGGGCCCTGTCAGGTGAATCTGTCCTGGTCCTGGCCAAAGCTGTCGGCGTCCCTGCAGATACCACACTCCTGAATTCCATTGTGTGAAATCTTTGTGTGTGGAGAATCTATATAGATTATGGATGAGCACATGAAAGTGCTGTATGCATGACCAGTGCTTGAAGTGGGGGGAACTGAGGGTAACTCAGTTCCCCCACCTCTTAAATTTCATCATCACAGTTCCTGCACTAATCTTGTGCGTCACATTTTATAAGTGGCGAGGGTTTCTTCACTTCTTTTTGGATGATATAATAGGGTTCCTGCACTTCTTTTTTTCCACTTCAATCACTGTGCATGACCAATAAAGGCCTATCCTTGTGTGTATGATGTGATGTAGGCTCAATACTGAACATTGCATTTTGAAGGGGATTTGAAACGCTTCCAAAATGTGAGATATATCCCTGTGAACTGGTTAAGATGATCTGCAAAAAGGTGTGTCTGTATATTTGACTAAGAAATTGATCATTTAAAACAGACATGTCAGTAATTCTTTAGAACTATTTGACAAGACATGCATGAAGCCACCTGTTTCAGGGGACCTGTCCTGCACTTCAGCAATTGCACCATTTAAACGCTACTTGGTGCCCTCGAGCAACTAGTTCGCATGGTGTCGTTGAATTTTAAGCGCATGCTCAAAGTCGAACAGAATGTTGAGTAAAACGGACTAGTACAGACAGACAGACACTAGCGTTTAAAATTGAATATTACTGATTTCTTCGTGAAGCAGACCTTATTTTCTCAACAGTAGTGTGTAAAACAATGACGGAAACCCAGTCGTCGCTGTTACTTAGGAGACAGCTGGCAGGTAATTCTACTACAGCTCTTGGTCAGCTAGCGATTTCGGCTATTATTAGTTTAGCTAGCTGGTAAAGAAACAAACGACTGTTAGCCTGCTGATGATAAGCTAGCCTGCTAAAATTGTTTGTATCTATTTTTGCAACTGTTAGCAAGTGGTTAGCATGATAACTTGTTAGCCAGCTAGATAGGGAAACTCATAGCAAATTGTACTGACTGGCTAACTCATCGCTGGCCCACTTTCTATATCCCTTTGTTTTGCTTGTAAACAATGCACTGCATAGAAAATCAACAATTCATACATCGTTGGATTTAACGTTTCGCAGTAATTACGTGTACTGCCTATATGTTTTTAAGATCATGTCACATATCCGGCACCCCTTAAGGTTGATTTAATCAAGGATCTAAAACGCTACGTTGGTGTTTTACATTGTAGCGTTACCGCCGAAGTTTGTTTTAGCTAACTTAGCCGGCTGATGCCTTGAGTAATATTATGAAGGGTTGTCATAATGACATATATGGCCAGCGTATGACTGCTTTTGAAGTAGTATTTTTCCCTATCGTGTTGACATGGGTATGGTCCTGGTGCTGCCAGAGTCGTGGTTACAATTTCCTTTCTTAAATACCTGAATCATCCACAGCTACCGAGCCTGTATGTAGCAACAGCAATGACAGTTTTGCTAGCTTCAACCAAATCCTGTAGCTAGCGATTGCTAGCCAACGTCAACACTTGCTAGCCATGAGCTGTCAAGCAATGTTGGCCAACGTCATACGTAAAGTGACTATTGAGTTCACCCTCTGTGAGAGCCACTGATAAAGTTTTGCATTGATGTGATTTGCTATCTGCACGGTAGCGGTGCAACTCCACTGCTTCTTCACAAGCCATCTATACCTGTTCCATCGAGTGTCTAAACTACGTTGTAGGGAGGAAATCCAAACTCCGTTTGTTTAGCTGGTTTGCAAGGCACCATCAACGTGGGCTGTCGTGCCATTTGTGTTCACTATTGTTCCCTGTCCAACTCTGAGTTGTAGATCTATGCTTTTTGTTTCATAAAATTTGGAATGCCTCATCTTTGGCTGTCATTTGTTTAATCATGTGCAATTCGGTCTAGATAGATTTTGGTCCCTCAGTTTTTTTTTCAATAAACTTGTTGGACACATTTGATGAGAAATTGCATTTACACAATAATAGGGTGGGTTTTTTTTATCTGCTCTAAAGTAGAATTGTATTTCGGCGTGGTTATGAAGAGGGACAACAATTTAGACTTCATTTCTCTCTCAGGTGTGCTCAATTGGTGTTTATGGGAAGGTTAACATTTAGCTATTAGTTGCACTTACTAACACTTCAGATTTGCTATGTGGCTCCCATGTTTGCTTTTTGTTTCAGATCTGTCAGTTTAGATTAAACGTGGTGTAATATTCACTCTGAATATCTTGCATTGATATGCGCATTAATATATGATTGTATAGTCCCTCACGATACTTACCGGAACCTCTTACAGAATGTATACTGTTGCTATGTTACCTACTGTCAGTTATTCAGTTACTCGGCTACATTGAAACCGGTCACGTCCGAGTCATGTTGTTACTGTTTATACTTTAATAAATTGTATCAGTTTGCACGCCAGTGTGCACATCGCTTTCTTATAAGTAAGAAACATAACATGGTGTCAGAGTAAAGAACGTGAAACAAGACGACGAAAGATGGAAACTACAGGAGTACCAACGCCACAGATGGACTGGGATGCTAACAACTTGCCGGTAGCTTGGAGAAAGTTTAAGTTACATGTTGACTTGATGTTTACTGGACCATATCGAGCCCTGAAAGAAGAGGAAAGATGCAGTTATCTTCTCCTCTGGGTCGGAGAAAAGGGTCGTGACATCTACGATACTTGGACATTGACAACAGCACAACGTAAGTCGCTGGAAACATACTATACTCGTTTTGAGGAATATGTGTCACCAAAGTCCAACGTAATATTCGCCCGTTATAAATTCAACGAGAAAGTACAAGGCGCGAGCGAATCATTCGAACAGTTTGTAACTGAACTCAGGCTACTAGCCAAAGACTGTAATTATGCTAACACTGATGAAATGATACGTGATCGTATTGTGTTCGGCATACACTCCCCTAAAGTCCGGGAGAAGTTATTGAATGTTGGGTCGGAGTTAACTCTGGACAAAGCCCTTGACATCGCTAGGTCTCATGAACTCGCCCAAGTTCAAATTAAAACAATGAATGGCAACTCGCGCGACCAGTCAGTTCATGCCATTAGCAAGAAGCCGTTGAAGGGAGCTTGGAAACCCCACCATGACAGGGCGCGAGACGGCAACAGTGTAGCACACAGACGTGATGACAACAGAGACCGAGGCAAGACGTGTGGCTCCTGTGGAAATAAACAGCATGATAGAGAGAACTGCCCGGCAAAAGGAAAACAGTGTAAGATCTGTAACAAGTGGAACCACTTCGCTAAAGTTTGTCGCTCTAGGAGTCGAAAAGAAGTACATACAGTGAGTGAAGCCAGAGCACAACAGAGTAGTGATTCAGACAGTGAGAACGGATTGTTTATCGATGCCGTGACACAGAAAAGCAGCGCTCATGACAGAGAACAAGCATTCGCTAGCCTGCTGGTCGGACCAAAACAAAGTACAGTCAAATTCAAGCTGGATACCGGTGCTACTGCCAACGTCATTCCCACACGCGTCTTCGATGGCTTGGGAATACACGACGTGCTTCAACCTTCAACACGCCCTCTCTATGGGTACGGTGGTGAACAGCTCGTCGTCAGAGGCAAGTGCAACATGAAGTGTCAGTACAAAGACAAACACATGACTTTACAGCTGCATGTAGTTGACACACACGCACCACCAGTGTTAGGCTTAAGAGCATGCCTTGATTTTGGACTGATTGAACTAATCCTGTCTGTGTCTAACCAACCCGAACAACCAGTAATGGAGGAGTTTGCAGATGTGTTCAAGGGAATAGGTCTGTTTCCAGGGGAATGCACCATCCACATTGACCCCGACGCTGTGCCTGTAGTCCATCCACCACGGCGCGTCCCTGTGGCACTGAGAGATCGCCTACAGAAGGAGCTACAGAGCATGGAGAGGCAAAATGTCATCACAAGAGTCACCGAGCCAACCGAATGGGTCAACTCCATGGTAGCAGCAGAAAAACCCCGCACAGGCAAGCTGAGGATATGCCTAGACCCTCGCGACTTGAACAAGGTAATCAAACGTCCACACTACCCATTACCAACACTAGATGACATCACAGCTAGGCTCACTGGAGCAAGCTACTTCAGTGTGATGGACGCAAAGTCAGGCTACTGGGCTATTAAGCTCACAGAGGAGTCTTCACTGTTGACCACTTTCAACACAGTGTTTGGGCGCTACAGGTTCCTCCGTCTTCCCTTTGGCCTGAAATCAGCTCAGGATGAATTTCAGAGAAAGGTGAATGAGACCTACGAGGACCTACAGGGCGTCATGGCAATAGTGGACGACATCCTCATCTATGGAAAGACCAAACAGGAGCACGACAACAACCTGCGTGCAATGCTGCAACGTTCCCGAGAACGAGGGGTAAAGCTGAACCCAGAGAAGAGCATCGTCTGCGCCACAGAAGTCAGCTACTTTGGTCACCTCATCACCAAAGATGGAGTGAAGCCAGACCCTGCCAAAATTGCCGCTGTGAGAGAAATGAAGCCGCCGAAAGACAAAGGTGAGCTAGAAACCATCCTCGGCATGATAAACTATCTGGCCAAGTTTGCTCCAGGACTTGCGAGCATCAACGCACCACTACGTCACCTGTTGAAAGAGTCCAGTGAGTTCATCTGGGATACGCAGCACGAGGCAGCTTTCCAGAAGATCAAAGACCTCATCACACGCGAACCAGGTCCAGTGTTGACATACTTCGATCCCGACAAAGCACTCACACTGCAAGTCGACGCCAGCAAGTACGGCCTAGGTGCAGTATTACTACAAGACGGCAAACCCATCGGATATGCGTCGAAAGCCCTCACTGAGTGTGAAGTCAACTACGCTCAGATCGAGAAGGAGCTCTTCGCCATACTCTTTGGATGTAAACGCTTTCACCAGTACGTTTATGGTCACCACATCACCGTCGAGAGCGACCACAAGCCTCTTGAGTCGATCGTCCGCAAGCCACTCGCAGCAGCACCACCGAGACTGCAACGCATGTTCCTACAGCTGCAGAGGTACGACTTCACCATCGTCCACAAGCCAGGCAAAGACATTCCTGTAGCAGACACGCTATCCAGAAAGTCATTGGAAGACCAGGATGACAGCCTGAGTGAAGGTATGGACATGCAAGTACACCTGCTTTATGATAACTTACCTGTGAGTGATGAAAAACTTAAACTAATCCAAACAGAGACTGACAAAGATCCACAGCTCAGACAACTGAAAAGAACAATCGCAGAGGGATGGCCTGAGCAGAGGAGAAGGTGCCCTCCAAGCATCGCTGAGTTCTGGAACCACCGAGACGAGCTCACACAGATTGACAACATCATCTTCAAAGGTGAGAAAATTCTCATTCCACTCTCACTACGCACAGACATGCTGTCACGCATACATCTTGGCCACATGGGCATGGAAAAGAGCAAGGAGAGAGCGAGAGACATTCTGTTTTGGCCAGGCATGAGCAAGCAGATCGATGAGATGATCGGGAAGTGCCTCATCTGCCTGGAGAACAGACGCTCCAACACCAAAGAGCCCATGCTGAGTCACAAGATCCCTGAGAGACCGTGGCAAACCGTTGCATCTGATCTGTTCATGTGGAACAACGACCACTACATCATCACAGTGGATTACCACAGCAGATACTTCGAGCTTGACAAGCTAACCACCACCACAGCTTCTGCAGTCATACACAAGCTCAAAGCAACATTTTCCAGACATGGAATACCAGAGACTCTCATATCCGACAACGCCCCGCAGTATAAGTGCAAGGAGTTTGAGGATTTTGCCAGCGCGTGGGAGTTTACACACACTACCACAAGCCCACACTATCCTCAGAGCAATGGCCTCGCTGAGAAAGCAGTGCAAATCGCAAAGACTCTGATGAACAAGGCCAAAGCTGACAAGCGAGATCCCTACTTGAGCCTGCTCGAGTACCGCAACACACCTGTGGATAACCTCGCATCGCCAGCTCAACTACTCATGAGTCGTCGCCTAAGGTCAGTAATTCCAACCACGCACACTCAACTTCAGCCGAAGGTCATCAGCCAAGCACAAGTCCACAGTCGACGAGTACATCAGCAACAACAGCAGAAGAAGTACTACGACAGAACGGCCAAGCATCTTCCACCACTGCATGAAGGTCAACGCATCCGTTTCCAGGAACACGGACACTGGAAGCCTGCGGTAGTCATCAGACCAGCCGACACAGATCGTTCCTACCACATCCGTGCTGCTGAAGGTCAGGAGTACAGGAGAAACCGGCGACATCTCCTGCACACCAAGGAAGATCATCACACCCACACTGACGAGCATACACTAGACACTGCACAGCACACAGAAGCCAACCCGTTACCTACCACAGCAGAGACAGCCCCTGCCTGCACTGTCTACAAGACAAGGTCCGGAAGAGCCAGCAAGCCCAGAAATGTTTTGGACTTGTGATCGACAAGGGTGCACGCCGAACGCTGCCCTTACACACAAACACACACACATACACACTATTCACTTGTGATCGACAAGGGTGCACGCCGAACGCTGCCCTTACAACCAGACACACACGCATGCACACACAAAAGAAAGAAAGAAAGGGTGAACGCCGAACGCTGCCCTGATGAAAAAAAAAAAAAAAAAAAGACACTTTGCATTACACACTGATATGAAGAACAAGAGAGGACTTGAACACTGTGCAATGGACACTGAAAAAAGAAAAAAAAGAACTTTTAGTATACTGTCAATGATACTTGTGATTAATGAGTAATATATTTAATTGTTACCGTAAATGCACATGGGTATTTTTAAGTGTAATACTTGTTATGCGCAGTAAGTTATTTACCTTATTTATTAATGCCATAACATAGAACGTTGATACCACCAGTATTTGATAATACTTTGTAATGATATATACAGATATTTTCAGTAAGAAATACAGATTTTTAAACAAGAGTTATTCATTGCATAGAGGTAATATTTAAAAGTAATTTATTTAATGTGAACCTGATTCTTTCAAAAGAAGGGGGATGTAATATTCACTCTGAATATCTTGCATTGATATGCGCATTAATATATGATTGTATAGTCCCTCACGATACTTACCGGAACCTCTTACAGAATGTATACTGTTGCTATGTTACCTACTGTCAGTTATTCAGTTACTCGGCTACATTGAAACCGGTCACGTCCGAGTCATGTTGTTACTGTTTATACTTTAATAAATTGTATCAGTTTGCACGCCAGTGTGCACATCGCTTTCTTATAAGTAAGAAACATAACACGTGGTCATGCCAGGGTCTTACACAATTGCTGTCTGAAAGCTGAGCCATAGGCATTTCTTACCAGTTTCAGGGCTGCAAACAGATTCCCCACTTCCCTCCCCCAGTGGTCCCTTACAACAACTGGCTAAGGGCCCGCCTGGCCCCCCAATTTGAAACGGTGTGGAACCTCCAGTGTGTGTACCACATGAGCAAAACCTCAAAGAAAGTGAAGTTTTCTCAAAAGAACAGGAAAATGTACACCTTTAAACTTCAAATTCTCGCTCTCGCTCTTGCTCTCTCTCTAGTCTGCAGCAAAGTTCATTTGTGAGAACCCTTCATGACTGTAAACACTAAATCTTGGTTACTTTTAAAAATGTCAACTGGTGCTTAGTGCAGCCATAAAAAGTAATGTGAAAAGTGTGTCATCTCAAGTAAAGAATACTCTTACAAGTATACTCTGAAAATGAGTTTGGCTTTCCACTGATTGGCACATGATGTGTTTTGCAAACCCCTGAGTACACAGCCTCTGCCAGCATCCCAGCTGTGCTGGCAAATCTGCTCTTTGACACACAAGGTCCTTTTAGAGCATTTCTGCTGAAACCTTAGCCAATCAGGTCTCCGGCTAGCTGCTGTGCTCTGCTCCAGCCAGCGAAGGGTGCTGCTGTGTGGTAAGTGGCTGCACACTGAGAAAGTGAGCAGTCATTAACCAGCATGGTCCAAGGGCAGTTGTCTGTAAATATAGGTTATTAGATGAGATGACGAGAGAACGGAACATGAGAGGGTTCAGGGAGTTCTGTAACAACCTTAGCGGTGAACTCGACACCTTGTTGACACACGTTGTTGACATTTTCACGAGTCATTATACAATATGACTCCTTCCCTGACTGTTAAGGGTCATTACACTGTAGTCATTACAACCACAAGTTGTACGTGTTTATACTGTATGAGCTTACAGAGATTATTTCAGCATTGTGATTTTACACCAGTTTTTCATCATAGCCTCTCAAAGATGAGCAATCAGTTGAAATTGTGTAGGCCTACTACAGGTTTACCACTGGCTGTCAGTCATTGTCAGTGTCTGCTTGTGCACTCAGTTCTGTCTTTTATAATAGTAGCCGCAGCCTTTTTTTACCCCCTCCTGTAGAATAGTGACTGATGAGTCGACTATGGCTTCACCTTTATGATGCTATGTTCCGTTATATAAGGCAGCTACTGCCTGGCTGCTAACATTTGCACTGGGATTAAGCTTTTTGTCTCTACGTCATTGTTATGCATGCGCTGTCTGAAATATCCCCATTCCCCGGCCCATTTAATGAATTACAATTAATGGGTGTGTACTAGTCTGATATAAGGGGAGACTAGGCTAGATGTTATAAGTTAAGCTTAGTATGGCAGTGCTTTGTATTTTGCACATGTACACCGGTGTGGACAATCTTAGCAAGACAGCTTTGATGACTTTGATGAAGTGATAGCTACTATTGAATAACCATTGTGCAAAACCTCAGCCTTGCTTTTTCTCTAGGTATAAATATTTTGTTATGAGTTGACACTATATCAGGCTACATGACCATTTTGTATTAAACTCCAGTATAATATTGGTCATTTGAAAGGTAGCATCTGAAAATGAATTTTACTTTAATAATTTATTGAACAGTTTTATTTTCCCACAAAAATTATCCTGTAAAGGGGCATGTTATCATGTCATGATTAGATCATATTTTGACAATGTGTCTTATTCCTTCCTTAGTTTAGTTAGGCCGTTTACACAGTAGGGCGGTAAAGCGTCGCGGGACAGAAGCGATTTTTACCGGCGTTGGTGAAAATACATGGAAACATATCTGTCCTTACACACCAACCGGGAGTAGTCGGGCGTCAGTGGCGCGGGAGCCGGCTCCACTCCGCACTGCATTTGGAAAATAGAACTTGAGCGTATTTTTCACGCGGGCGACCGGCGGTGTCTCATTCAAATGAATGGCAAAGTAGCACGCTAGCTTTGGCTGGGGTGAACAGGACTGGCCGCGCACGCCGACGCTGTCAGTGTGAAAGGCAGAGTAGAACACACCGGCCGAAACTAAGCAGAAAGACCTCATTCGTCTCGCTCCGTTCCGTTCAGCCTTGGTGTGTCTGACGCCTTACTGGTACTTTGGGCATGGACTTGCAACTGGGTGGATTTGTTTTTTTGAAGTCATTACCACTTGTAACAATGATTCAGCTGTTCTTTTATTAATATGTTTTGTATGAAGAACCAAATATTGTAGATGATGTGTGGCCAGTCCTGTCCTCCCCACTATCTGTTTGTGCTGGACTGTCCTGTACTAAATCTCTTTGGGTGTGAAATTGATTCTTGCTAAAATGTAGCAAAGCTTTTATAGTGGCACACAGGCAGATATTCAGTTTCAAACTTTAATTACTGTCAAGTTAAACCAGGTTTTTTTCAGTGTTTGCATTCCTTTAAGGTTATTGGATTGGGTTTACGCACATCTCCCTGCAATGTTTTGGAACACTTTGTTCTAATCCCTCCAAACAAGTGTTGTGCCACAGTTCCATTTGACACACAAAAAGCTCACAGAACCCCCTTTGTACATGAAAGTAATACTGATTATTTTGTGATTCCTCCATCCAGAACTAAATAAGAACCCAGTGGAAGGATTCTCCGCAGGCTTGATAGACGATAACGACCTTTACAGATGGGAAGTTCTAATAATCGGACCACCAGACACAATGTTGTAAGTATGAGTCCTTGATGGAGCATTTCCCCCCCAGCAAATTATATTTTATATATGTAGCCTAAATATATTCATTTTGCATTGACATGCTAGCTAATGTGTTATGATACATTTTCAGTGAAGGGGGCGTGTTTAAAGCACACCTCACGTTTCCCAAAGACTACCCACTCAGGCCACCCAAAATGAAATTCATCACAGAAATATGGCACCCAAATGGTAAGAGCTCATTCAATCATCTTTCTCAATATCAAGATAGCCCATGAACATCTGTTTTGTTTCTGTGTATTCGCTGAAATAACATTTTGTATTAAGCTTAGACCTTTTATTCCTATATGCCTATGCCCACATTTTCTTTGCACTGAAATGTGCCCTCTTCAAACACAACCGCCTCTGCTCTTCTTCTAATGCTGTGCTCGCAATTCTGTTTCTCCAGTTGACAAGAACGGTGATGTTTGTATTTCTATTTTGCACGAGCCTGGGGAGGATAAGTACGGCTATGAGAAGCCGGAAGAGCGCTGGCTCCCCATCCACACCGTAGAGACCATCATGATCAGCGTCATCTCTATGCTCGCAGACCCCAATGGCGACTCGCCTGCTAACGTTGACGCCGCTGTAAGTGCTTCTGTAGACGTGATTTGGCATCAATGTTATACGCAGAAAAACACACACAAACACACACACACACACACAATGGACGAGAGCAATGAAAGCAAAAGTCAGTGTTTCCCACAGAAATTTTGGAAACTATGGGGGCAGCGGGGAATTTTTTGTTGGGCGGGGGGGGGGGGGGGGTCTTTTCACGGGCCTTTTTTGGGGGGGGGGGGGGGGTATTCACGCAGTGTAAATGCAAAATGGCAAAACAATGAGTACAGTATGACATTGGCGCATGGAGAAACTATAGGCCTACGCCTACATTTCAGCCATTTATATTTTGAGACATAAGGCTACATAATACACATGCAGGGGTTTATGTAATGAAAAAAAATAATAAAACAAAATAGGAGCAGAGATAAGAATTTAAGATCGCTGTGAAATTGTTAACGCATAAACAAAAATGGTCTAAGAGGGTAGGCTATGCCTTTTCCCCACACACACATTCTACATGAGGGGTGCTGGTCACAGGGCCAGTTTTTCAAAATTCCTCCCATTAAAAGGGCTGAACAACATATTACACATTTATGTCTATATTCACATTCATTATACACATTCATTTCTATATGCAGCCCGATGTCTCCTCTGCCTTGTCAATGAAGGCCTGTCACCTAACTCATTACAACTGTAAAACAAAGCCTGGGCTGGGGAGTGTTAGTAAACTCATCCCAACTGTCCCTTCTCGGAAGGTTTTTTTTAAATTATTGCTCCCAAACCCAAGTTAACTACAACAACTTGACAAGGCTTTTGATCCCTCTCTCTTTCAAGCACTTGTGGTTTTCTCTATAGGATGTATTTACTCCAGGAGGAACATGCGAAGGAAATCGTAATTGAAATCGCTTTTAACAAACACGGAAATCGTTAAAAAAAAACGATTTTCGGAAACTATGGCGGCCAAATTTAAACTATGGCGGGCCGCCATAGTTTCCTCAATGTATGGGAAACACTGAAAAGTTGAGAAGTGTTTAGGCACCAAGGTTATTAATATTAACCATTGCGAAATTAGTCGAAGGCTGTGTTTGCGATTGAAGAACTGTTTTGACAGGGAACAGTTTCACATCCATGTGAAGAGTATTGATGGCGACAGTCTAATTCTCACCTTTTTATTATGGTAATGGCATTAAGTGGAATCGTATCTTGACTTTCTCTACTTTATGTTGGCCTCTACCAGTAAAAACATGTATGGTTTTCCCATTTTACCACTATTTTATGTACATTATTGTACAGAATGTGCTATAGATTTTTTGGGGGTGGGGGCCCCTTGGCCTGTCTGTTTAAGGCTTGTAAAGTAAATTTGCCAGGTTCACCAGGCAAGAAGTAACATTCAGACTTGTTCTGACTGTACACCCAGTGTACACAAAGGAAGCAAGAGCTTTGGCATTGTTTTTTCCTAGGGTTGCATGGACGTGGGTGCGGAATGCTACTGAAGCACTCTGTAATCAGTTTTTTTGTGTGTGGTTCTTGTCACTGCAGAAAGAATGGAGAGAAGACAGGCACGGCGAATTTAAAAAGAAAGTGGCACGCTGTGTAAGAAGGAGCCAAGAGACTGCCTTTGACTGATGGTAGTCCAGCCATTTGTAGCTTCACAATTTTTTTTCCAGGGTAAGTAAACTGATTTGGACTTTTACCTCAGGTGCTTTTTACAGCACGGTGTCTCATGATTGTCCCAAGCTCTGTACTAGTTAAAAAAGCCCTTGCATGCCCAGTTAACACGAAAATCTGGTGTGATACAATTGATAGCCCTGTTGTTTTGTGTCACCAAGTGCCTTTGGTTGGTGAAAAAACATTTAACAGAAAGGTGTACTTGATGCATACAGTCATCTGTGATGCACTAAAGGAATATGCCACTATTTTGGGGCTTAATACAGTTAAAATCGTTGGCTGGGGTTTATGAAGGTGGTAAAGTGTCTTATTTTGCATGTGAAGCGTTGTCTTGCTTTAAGACAAGTTAAAAGAGGGAGTATGTCGCTAAGCTAGTGAAAGTCAATGCATCCATGTAGCATTGCTACATGCTACACGGATCCATTGACTTTCACTAGCTTAGCGACATGCTCCCTCTTTTAACTTGTCTTAAAACAAGACAACGGCTTACATGAAAAATAAGACACTTTACCACGTTTATAAACCCCAGCCAACGATTTTAACTGTATTAAGCCCCAAAATAGTGGCATACCCCTTAACACTAAGATGCTGTTTCCACGTAGCAGGATATATTTTTAGCAGGGTATTTTTTTCTCCTGTTTAGGTGTAAACGCAACATGTGGATAAAAAGAAATCCTCCAATGTAACAAATGCGTTTCAGCCCCCTAAACGGGATATTTTTTTCTCCTGCTTTAAAAAAAAAAAAAAACATTTTAAATATTTTTAGGGTCTTTTATGCCTTTATTTGACAGGACAGTTGAAGAGGGTGACAGGAAGCGAATGGGGCAGAGAGACAGGGTAGGATTGGGAAATGACCCTGGCCGGACTCAAACTGGGGTCCCCGAGGGTGGGCATGCAAGCCCAAAGGTGGGGGGGCTTAGCGAGCTGCGCCACAGCGCCCCCTTCTCCTGCTTTTTATACCTGGATTTTAAATATCTGCTATGTGGAAACGGAAGGCTAAAACCAATGCAAAACCAATGCAACCAGGAGGAAAAAAAATCCACATATAAAAATATCCAGCTACGTGGAAACAGCACCTAACTAGGGGTGTAAATCACACCCTTCATGGCGATTCGATGTAACACATTTTAGGCTAATGGTTTGAATATTTTTCGATACTTAAAGGTGCACTGTGTAATATTTTTAGTAGATCATTTCCAGAATTCATGCTGCCCATTCACAAATTTACCTTCTTAACCCATTGAATACCAGCCGTTTTTTGGAATTTTAGCTGTAGACTCCCAGCCAATTTCATCATTATTTGTCATTTTTTGAACAGCCACCAAATATGTTGTCTTAAACCTACAGACACATGTCAGGGCTTGTTCGAAAGCCCACAATCTCAACTGTCTGTATGTTTTTACGGTTTGTTCCTAGCGTATGCCATTCCGAAGTTATTCATCTCTAAGCGAGCCTTGGTTTAGATAGAAATAGCGTTTGAACAGAGAAAAAGGCTTTTTTGTCACGGGTGTGCTCTTTGACTCTCCGAGTTTTTAAATTGCGGGTTTAAATGCATTTTCACGCCGAAGAACAACTCCAGTAGCTTCCAAGTAAACTATATCGATGCAAAAATCACCTGGTCAGGCTATTGTTCAGAGCCACATCATCTGAAATGCTAGCTACGTAGCTAATGACACTTGACTGTCAGTTTTCGTTCTGTAGATAAAAGTAGACGTGCCAAAGTACTCACCCAAAATTAGCTTACTTCCTGCTGTTGCATGCTGTTTTTCATTACAAGCTTCCATTTTACACCTATCTTGATGACAGCAAATCTCTTTATCCTTCCATCATATGTTTAGGAATAGGCTAGCTAGCAAGGCACTGACAGGACATGTTTTGATTCTCTAGGAAGTAACTTGAGACGTGACGTGACGTCATCAGGAAGTGGTTTGATTCGCTATAATAAAACTCAAATACTGTGTTTAATCAAATGCACAGATGATGAAATATCCAGATCCTGACTTCTTAGGGGTTTTGACTTTGAAGGTGTGTTCATGATCTATGTCAATTCTGTTCATCACATTATTACAAAAAACACACAGAATGTGCATTAGAATGTGTAGATTCAGAATCCATTAAAAACACGTAAAACATAATTTTACGTTTTGGGAGCCAACGCATGGGAGGCAAAAACGTATTTTTACGTGGCTTGGGAGTCAATGTGTTAACAAATATTTACCACCACCATCGAATTCTAAGTATTAATTATGACTGGGAAAATTGCACTTTTCATACATGAAAAAGGGATCTTCTCCATGGTCCGTTATTTTGAATTTCCAGAAATAGACATTTTTAGCTGCAAAACTTACTGTACTTTGGTCATGCTAGTAAATATTGGTTTATTATTTATTAAATATTCACAAAAAAAAACAAATTTAGCAATAGGCTGCACAGATTCAATAATCAGCGTAGTTGCAACCTACTCTGGCCATATTTTACACAGTGCATCATTAAGAATGCTCTACGATTCAATTAATTTCGATTCAAATCAAAGGTTCATATTTTTGTGTGAAATCTTAAATAAAACAGCAATAGCTGAAATATCTGCATGGATGTCATTTGAGGGGCATCTTAATTATGGTCAGTATTATTATTACTGCATGAGAAAAATAAAATGCATCACAAAATGAGTGCAATAATTACAAAAAGCATTAAATGATACCGATTAATCAATTCTGTTGTGGAGGAATCGATTAATTGAATCGTGGGCTGTAGGATCGATGCATTGATTCAAATTGATTATTATTTACACACCTAACAGTAACCAAATGGTGCTTAGTTAGGCATATGCTACTAAGTTGGTTTCTATGCCTTGCTCAGCTAGTATTAAGCACCAGATCATACAAAAACAAAAACAAAAAAAAACAAAAACAGTTCGATGGGTTGATTTACCCTGAATTTCTCCCTTTAAAACACAGTGATGACCCATAGTATGTCAACTGCTGCTTTCCATAACAGGCAATATCAGTCCAGGAGAGGGAGCGTTGCTTTCAACTTAACCAAGCTTCAGTACAGTTAATGAAGCTTCATGGTGCGAATTCAGGTTTGTGTTGACATACTTTTTTCTTGTTTTGTCAGGTCTCCAGCAGAGAAAAGACGTGGCACTGTTTTTCCTGCGTTGTAAGACCCTGATGGATTTGTCTTGACTGAGCCTCTGCAGAGACAGACCGGGCAAACAAAAAAAATAGGCTGCAGTAGAACACATGACCATCACACACATGCTGACAAGAGACCAAGCCAAGTGCCAATCTAATAAAAGCGAAAGGAAAATAAAAACAACAAACGCATTACTCAGTCTGTCTAATCGTTGGAAGTGAAACAGCCTTTCAGGAAGCAATTGTAAAGACCTGTACATAGCACACATAAATAAACGGATAATATAAGAGCAGATCTTTTTTTTTTCTCTCCATCCAGTGAAAAAAAACACTTAGCACCAAATAATGTTTAGTTAGGTTATGAATCCCATAAGAGAGCATTCACATCCTCCTTGTCAACAAAGGCATCTCATCTAGTAGTATGTGCGTCTTAACTCCGTCACAGGTCAGAAAGCCAACATGATAAAAAAAAATCTTTCAGAGAGGTAAGATTTTTTTTTGTTTTTTTTTTTTTGCTTTGTTGTATTTTGTTTTTTTTTAGGATTAGGTCCCACTATTGTAAGCTCACCCATTCACAAATGCTGAGATTTGAAGCAAGCTAAATGTCAATTTTTTAAAAAATGTGATGAGTAAAAAACGAAGTGTGTTGATGCATATAGCATGCTTTGTCATCTTGGATATGTTCTCACTCTGAACACTTCAGGTTAAAACTTTAAAAGGAAAGAAAGAACAGGAG
>NC_085863.1:40120653-40175653 GCF_034702125.1 Engraulis encrasicolus
ACATTGGGAGCGTTTGATTAATAATATCAGTGCAAGTGTAGATGGATGCTGCTGCATACCATTAGAAAGTTTTGTTTAAGCCCTGGTGGTTTGCTGTGTTGTGTAAGAAAGTTTCACATGAAAGCAGAAGCGGCGCCCTTGATTTTTTTTTGTGTGGCCTCATTTGTGGAACTCTCTTTTCTCTCCTCAGAACCCCGCTGCATGAAGCCATAGTGTCAGGAAACGAGCCCGTGTTCAAACAGCTCCTACAGTGCAAACAGTAAGTCCCACCTCACCTCCGCGCTTTGTAATTTTTCATTTTGTTTTGTTTTACCTGTTGTAAACTGACGTTGAGAGTGAAAATAATGAAGTAGTATTGTTATTAGTATTTGGGTCAGTGACGTTTCTTTGAACTCGGGCGTCAGGTGGTACAACAACAGCTAATGGCCATAAATGAATTCGTAAATTGGTAAATTATGTACTGCAATGAATATGCTTGTTAGATAATCCACAAAAGAAGCCCCAATTAAATCAGCTGTTGTTCCACCACCCTGACGTGTGCTACTACCAAAACGTCATTAACTCATTTTTAGTGATAGAAATATCATCACCTAACCTAACCCCCCTTACTGTAGGATACCAAACAACACTGATCTAGCCTCTGATCATCTCAGGTTTGTCTTTACATTAGATGGCCATATTTTGTGAATGCCACTCTTACTTGCACATATTTTGTGTCTGAATGCCACTCTTACTGGCAAGGTTCTTCAGTGTGTTCCAGTTGTCTCTTTCTCACATCCTTAAGTTCTACTGAAAAGCACCCTAGTCTGCAGATGACAAAGATTGATATGTGGATCATCTTAGAAAGAAAGTGTTTTATGCTAACACGTGTTATTGCTTGGATAATATCTTGTCCGTTCATATCCATACATACATCAATATAAACCATAATGTCAGATTGCTCTATCTTGTTTTTTTAGCCCTTATTCGGATAGTACAGTAAAGATGGAGACAGGAAACTAGTGGGAGAGAGGGACATGGGGCAGGGTTGGGACATGACCCAGACGGGACACAGATCTGGGTCCCAATGGGCATGCAAGCCCATATGTGGGGGGCTTAGCGCACTGTGCCTCAGAGCCCCCCCACAGAGTGTTGTATCCTTATAAAATCTTCATGTCCACGTTCTGCTCCCTCCTCTCAGGTTAGACCTGGAGCTGATGGACCACGAGGGCAGCACGGCCCTCTGGCTGGCTCTGCAGTACATCACCTTGGCCTCCGACCCCAACGTCAACCCCTTCGACGACAACGCACCCGTGGTCAACGGCACCACGTTTGACGAGAACAGCTTCGCCGCCCAGCTCATCCAGAGAGGCAGCAATCCAGACGCACCAGACTCCACCACAGGTAAACACTCAGCAGAATCTCAGTATAATAAATGGGGATGAATATAAATAGAAATTAATTTGAATGTAGCGTTTTGTCATTTTCAATGTAAACTTTTTTATTTAATTGCGCTGACTTAACAGATTTAATAAGCGCTACTTATCAATAGTCAATCAAAACAAACAAACAGGAAGATCAGTTAGCTGTTTTAGTCATTTGAGTGAGAACCACGAGCAGAATATAGTGTCATCATTTTTTAGATGCGTCCCACGCATCTCTATAAGAGGCTTTGGTGTCCGTCCGTCCGTCCGTCCGTCCGTCCCTCCGTCCGTCCGTCCGCCCTCCCGTGATGTGTTTCCCTCCCGTGATGCGTTTCTGAATTGTGATTCCCTCCTGTGATTCCCTCTTGTGTCCACAAGGTGGCAGTCGCTCAGTTTTGGCCTGGAGCTCATGCGTGCAAACCAACCGTGCTCTTTGCCTGTGAGAAAAACATGGCGGCACTTCCTGTTGATTTTCACATGAAAGTTTTGCTTAATTTAAAGTCCCTAAGCGACTATAAATGTTGTGGCTTCCATATATTGATGTAAAAGTGCCCCACGAAGTAATGAAGCACAACAAAGTTACTCCACATTACCATTTGACCACTCGTTTTTCTATGCTAACAGGGTAGTATGTAGCATTGTAAATGATCCAGGGAGAAAGGGGGAAATGTTGTGATTTCAGTCCGCCTGAGGCAACGATTTTCGTGGGGAAGATGACCTGCATCTCGGTGGCATTGAACCACGCCCCCGTGACTTATTTGGCTCGCTCAGCACGTGCGTCCTCAGTCCAATCGCAATGCTTTATTTTCCCCAGACGTTTAATCGCATTTAAGTGAAAGTGCCATGTATACACATCGCAAAATAACTCTTAATCCGATCTATTTAAATCGCATTTATTAAATCGGACTTAAAAACATCATGTACACGTAGCCAATGTCTCATTGATTAGTTTATGGAACTTACGGTTTGTCTGTTACGGTCCACGAAGACAATATCCACGTGAAAACGCAAACGCCTGCAAACCACTGTTTTGACAGAAATACAGTTCACCTGTCGCCTACTCTGTTTTCTTCCCAAAGCGGCATTTAAAAGTATTCCATGAAATCCAACATCAACGTCACTTCAAATAGGTGACAGCATCATGCTCACACATGAAATAACACTTCAGTGAGGGGGGGACATCACTGCTCTCATATTAAAGTGAAAAGAGAATTTCACATTTTAGTTTATTTAATGTAGGCCTATGCAAAATTGCAAATAGCCTATTCATTGAAATCTGTCCAGAAAGGGTTGTAATGTTTGCCTGTTTTTTATGTTTGTAATAAAAAAAAAAAAAAAAAAAAAAAAAAAAAAAGTGATTTAAAAAAAAAAAAATAGCCTAACAAAAATAGAGATTTTATGTTAAAAAAAAATGTGATATGGGATGGACCGATGGCCCCCCTAAGCTAAATTCGCCTTAGGTCCCCACATTGCTAAATGTAGTGTAAGGGATTATTTTGAAAAGACAGTAACATGTAATCAGCAATGCATTACAGTTTTTCAGTAAATTGCCCAACACTGTTGAAATCCTATGGTACTTTTTCAAATCCAGGCTTATACAGTACATGGTAGGCTTATTGATAAATTGCCTTGACAGGTTATGAGGAGGCCAAGGGGGCGTTTGGGCAAAAAAGGTTCAGAACGGGCATAGACGGACGCATCTGTTGTCCGCCTGTCGGACTTGTTTAATGAAAAATGGGAATTATACCACTGCATCCACAACACCCACCCTCCCTCACCTACATCACAAAATGCATCGATGATGTTACAGAAATAAAACACATCACTACCAGGGCCAACCAGAAGCCATGGTTCACAGGAGACGTTCACCGACTGCTGAGGGCCAGAGACAAAGCCTTCAGAGCAGGAGACGTAGCTGGCCTAAAGACAGCAAGGGCTAACCTGTCCCAGGGCATCAGGAAAGCAAAAAAGGAATACTCAGACAAAATAACAACACACTTCAAAGACAGCAGAGATGCACAGAGCCTGTGGCAGGGCATACAGGCCATCACGGACTATAAGCCTGCACCACGAAGCTGTGACAACAACACCTCTCTGCTAAACGATCTGAATAGTTTCTTTGCCCGCTTTGAAGCACAAAATGACACTCACCCACAGAAAACTCCCCCTCCCCCCCATGATCAACCCCTTTACCTGTCCTCTGCCAGTGTTAAGAGGACACTGGCCACCATCAACCCACGCAAAGCAGCTGGCCCAGACAACATACCAGGCCGAGTGTTGAAGGATTGTGCAGAAGAGCTGAAGGATGTCTTCACAGACATCTTTAACATCTCTCTGGAGCAAGCAGTCATCCCATCACTTTTCAAAGCTGCTACCATCATACCTGTGCCGAAGAAATCATCACCATCATGCTTCAATGACTACCGTCCTGTAGCACTGACGCCCATAATCATGAAGTGCTTCGAACGGCTAGTCCTGTCACACATCAAAGCCACCCTACCCCCCACCCTAGACCCCTACCAGTTCGCATACCGAGCCAAGCGATCCACGGAGGATGCAATTTGCTCTGCCCTCCATCCAGCCCTCACCCACTTGGACAATAAAGACTCATATGTGAGAATGCTGTTCATTGACTTCAGTTCAGCATTCAATACCATAATACCACAACAACTCATCAGAAAACTGGACAAACTAGGTTTCAGCACCTCCCTCTGCAACTGGCTGCTGGACTTCCTGATGCAAAGACCACAAGCAGTACGGGTAGGGAACAACACCTCGAGCACCCTGACCCTGAGCACGGGGGCTCCGCAAGGCTGTGTTCTCAGCCCCCTGCTGTTCACGCTGCTGACACACGACTGCACAACGACCCACAGCACTAACCATCTAGTGAAGTTTGCGGATGATACAACACTGGTGGGCCTCATCACCAAGGGCGATGAGACTCACTACAGAGAAGAAGTAGACCTGCTGGCCAGATGGTGCAAAGACAACAACCTCCTGCTGAATGTCAACAAGACCAAGGAGATTGTTGTCAACTTCCAAAGGGTCCAAAAACAACTGCCACCACTGACCATCGACGGCGATGCTGTGGAGAGAGTGAGCAGCACCAAGTTCCTTGGAGTGCACATCAGCGACGACCTCTCTTGGACCACCAACACTACATCACTGGCGAAGAAGGCCCATCAGCGTCTCTACTTCCTGCGCAAACTAAAGAAGGCAAGTGCTACACCCTCCATCATGACAACATTCTACAGAGGAACCATAGAGAGCGTCGTGTCCAACTGCATCACAGTGTGGGGAGGAAGCTGCACGGAGAAAAACAGGAAGACACTCCAGCGTGTTGTGAACACAGCGAAGAAGATCATTGGAGTACCACTCCCCTCCCTGCAGGACATTTACACCACACGCCTCACCCGGAAAGCACTGATGATCATCAAAGACACAAGCCACCCTGCACACAAACTGTTCAGCCTCCTGCCCTCTGGAAAGAGGTACAGGCGCCTCCGTTCCCGTACCACCCGGCTGGCGAGCAGCACAATGCACCAAGCGATCAAGATGCTGAACACTCAACCCACTCTCCCTCCACTGTCAGCCTCTAGCCAGCAAGGCCACTGACAACCCCCCCCCCCCCACTGTCAGCCTCTAGCCAGCAAGGCCACTGACAACCCCCCCTCCCCATCCCCCACCACCATATCTGCGACTGAACATTCCACCTGCACTACTATACTTGTGACTGAACTTTCAACCTGCACTAACTCAAAACATGCACACACACACACACACACACACACACACAGACACACGAACACACACACACACACACACACACACACACACAGACACACACACACACACACAAGCACACTGCACTTTCTGCACTAAACCCAACATACACACACTGACACACACACACACACACACACACACACACACACAAAACACACACACAGACACACGAACACACACACAAGACGCACACCGCACCTTCTACCTGCACTAAACACATACACACACACACACACACACACACACACACACACACACACACACACACACACACACACACACACACACACACACACACACACACTGCTGCTGGTGTACTTGACAGACCTTTTTATATTTATTTTCTTCAAAATGCTACTATTACCATGTCAGAACGCTATAAAGGACTTTTTTTAGGAAAAGCACAAAAACACAACAAATACCTCTTAATGTATGTCCTCTACAAGTCTTCTGTTGTCCAGTCTTGCACTTTAAATGTCTGTATGAGCACTGTCTATGTCCATACTGTCTTAAGTCCATGTATAAGTACTGTCTATGTCTATACTGTCTATGTCCTTACCTTAATTAGTCTATGTCTGTATGGGAAAGCAAGAAATGTAATTTCAAATTCTTTGTATGACCAGTGCATGTAAAGAAATTGACAATAAAACCTACTTGACTTGACTCACTCTACCACCATGTCCCCAAAACTTGTCCAGTGATTCAAGAGTAATTTTAGCCTTCACATCAACAGGCAGGTAGATGGAAATGCAAATGTAGAGGAAATACATGGCAAGGTGTTTTCTTTTTTAAAGATAGGATTGACACCGGCCAGGATCAACCACTACAATTCCACCCCATTTCAGCACCACCACGTCCTCGAAAGCTGTCCTCACGTCCTGGTGTCGTCTGCAGTTATGATAAATAGCACCTGGACCCTGATGACCACACACACACACACACACACACACACACACACACACACACACACACACACACACACACACACACACACCAGGATCTATTTTTAGCATGGAGCTCAAGGTTAAATCCATGGTGGCTGTCTGCGTAGCCTGTAACGGTTTTCTCCTGTCTCTGCTCCCCAGGTAACTGTCTGATGCAGAGGGCAGCGCTGGCCTCCAACGAGGCTGCTGCTCTCTTCCTGGCCACCCACGGAGCAAAGGTCAACCACACCAGTAAATGGGTAAGCTCCAGCTAATACTTCCAATGTCTCATTAAGCAGCAATCATGGGGATGTTTTTTTTCGGTTGGCTGTTATGGTGAGGTTAATTACACCAGTAAATGAGTAAGCCAGATTAAATTCTTACAATGCCTCTCGACAGCAGTTGTGGTGGCATTTCTTGTTGTTTGTTTCGGGAATATTACCTTCTAGGGATGCAAATTATCGATTAATTCATTAATCATTAGTTGATAGCCTTATCGATCGACTTACGATTAATTGATAAGCGGCGTTTTCCCCCTGAAATCTCAAAGTTTCCCCCCAAAAAAAACACTAAATGTAAACATTTTAGTTCAAAATGGAGATAAAATACCACATTTAAATTAATTCTTTAATGCAAAAGGTGATTTAAATTTTAATACTATTCACACCCGTCTTCACACACACTCTTCACATGCCCATTTCACCTGGGTCTCTTGTCAGTTGAATTGTCGATTAATTGCGATTAATGTTTTTTAATCGATTAATGCATTGATCGATTAAAGTCGATTAATCGATTAATCGTTTGCATCCCTATTATCCTCACAAAATAACAATGCCACTTCACCATCACTTGTGGTGGCATTTTTTTGTGTTTGTTTTATGGTGAGTGTCTCTGAGAATTGACAGAGAAACAAATAAAAGGCTTATTAGAATTTGAAGACTGTCTTGAAGTCCAGTCTCTCATGTGCTCTGATGTCACTGACCCTGTAAATAGATACTGTCTGTGTGCAAATATTCACAGTATGTGGGCAAACCTTTTTTGGGAGAGGCCCAGAGGACTTGATGTAGCAATTGCTGTCAGTCATCACAGTGTCTACTCATCAGGATTAAGTAGGACACACGCAGGCAAAATCTGATGCTCACTCCCTTTGATGATGAAGTCAACGCCACTTTTGGTTGTGAAGTTTAGAACCATTTGTTTTAACTCGGGCATGCCATCCTTTCATGTGGCTATGGTATCAGTGCTATTGAAATGTCAAGTTGTTGAAGTCTGGTCAATAATTGCAGCTTTTTACTCCAGCTCTGTTATGGTTGTACCTTGCCATTCACATTTTACCTATGAAAGGCACTAAGGCACTGGAAATATTAACATAGGAGTTAGCATTTCAGGTGGGTATGTATGCAGTTGGTTTACATTGGTCACTGTATGGGTAATGGCAGGGACAGAATATGTTGAGAATATGTCACAATATCACATAATGGCAAGACCATTATTAGATTACCATAAGATTAAGCTCCACACAAACCCTCTCCTCATCCTCAGGGTCTGATCACCTGACCTTGACCGCTCCTGGCATCGGTTTCCAAGCTATACTGTATAGTTCATCTTTAAGACAGCTTTATGTACTCTGTCCTTAGGGAGAGACACCACTGCACATGGTGTGTGCTGCTATGACTGTTCGTGTAATGTATGGATCTCTGTCTTTCTGTCCTGTCCTGTAGGGAGAGACGCCGCTCCACACGGCGTGCCGCTGTGGTCTGGCGGAACTGACGGCCGAGTTGCTTCAGCAGGGGGCCAACCCCAACCTGCAGACGGAGAGCGCCGTGCCCGAGGCTGGAGGAGGGGGAGGAGAGCGCGCCCAGGGCGTGTACCTCCAGAGCCCCCTACACATGGCCATCGCACACAACCACCCCGACGTGGTCTCCGTCATCCTAGAACAAAAAGGTACCAGCCCATCGTCTGTCATTTTTTTCTTTTCTTTTAAGATTAGATCAGATTATATCGGACAGCAAGAAAGACACGAAAAGGAGGGAGGGAGAGAGATGGGGAAAGATCAGGAAATGACCTCGGGCCGGAATGGGATCCGGGTCCCTGGCGTAATGGTAGAGTGCATTAGCCCACTGAGCTACGTCACCCCAGCTCTCTTTATTACTGTACTGTCTGGCAAGTGATGACTAAACTGCCTCTGTGATAGTTGGCCATTTGCGCAGCTGGAAACTTTCCAACAGCAGTTGCCAAATTGCACTTGTCTTGTTGTCAGAGCCCAAAGCAAGAACCTGATCACAAGACGTATGCCAAAAGTCAACAGCGAAATAGTGTATGGGCACTAACCCCCAGAAAAAAAGCTGTGGACTTTCAGTTGAAAGTCTAAAATTAGCTATAGAGAGGTTATTGTCTAAAACAAATGTTAAACATTTTGATCTTGATGTTGGAACATCTTCACAGGATTAATGCAGTCATTCATTGTTTTGTTTCGAGCCTGTCAGGCCATCAATGGCTCTTGGCTCTGGCTTTTGAATCTATTCATGAACATGTGTTCTGACTTGCAGCTAACGCACTCCATGCCACAAACAACCTGCAGATCATTCCAGACTTCAGCCTCAAGGACTCCATGGATCAGACCGTGTTGGGTCTCGCCCTTTGGACAGGTAAACTTTGATGTATCAGACATCAACGCCAAAAGCAGATTAGAAAGTACACATAATGTATTATTCACAGTTATTTAGGCATCAAGAAAATAAGTTAAGTTAGCATGTTAAGTGAATTATCTTTGAAATAGCAAATAAGTGAAAACTGTAACAGAAAGGGTTTAAAGACCAGGGCTTTCAGACCAACAGTAACAAACTCCAGTGCCTGGTAAATGTAGCATACTGAGACGTTCAAGAAGAGGTCAACTTTGGTAAACTTTGATTTGATTTTCAGACAATGGACCATTCAAAATGCATTACTACCCATTAACAAGTATTGATTGAAAAATGTCAATTGGACCATTTTTTTTTTTCATTTGCTAATAGCAAAGCGGACCTAGCTACTGGCTATATTCTGCATAGTAACAGTTTTAGTGGATGCAGACCCAATGATCGACCTATTTTTGTGAAAGTGCCCCAAGCGCATCCATGGATGTACGACTATGAGGGCCATATGTCATGCATGTTTATGTTCTGTTTGCATCGTGTCTTTCCACTTAATAACACTGGAATTCAAACGCTGCTGCAGTTCTTTGTGTCTTTTACCTGATTTAACTTCAATTGTCCTGCAACTGGCCTGTCATTAGGATATGCATGTAATACAGTGCCCTCCATAATTATTGGCACCCCTGGTTGAGATGTGTTTTTTAGCTTCCAATTATTTTATATTAATATGGGACCTTAATGGAAAAAAAGAGAAAAATCCAACCTTCAATACAAGTGCATTTATTCAGTGGGGAAAAAATCCCACATAAAGAAATAATTATTTGACATCAAATAATGTGTGTCACAATTATTAGCACCCCTGGTGTTAATATTTTGTACAACCCCCTTTTGCCAACAAAACAGCACCTAATCTTCTCCTATAATGTTTCACAAGATGGGAAAAGACAGAAAGAGGGATCTTCAGCCATTCCTCTTTGCAGAATCTCTCTAAATCATCCAGAGACCTGGGTCCTCTCCTCTGTACTCTCCTCTTCAGCTCACCCCACAGGTTCTCAATGGGGTTGAGGTCAGGGGACTGAGATGGCCATGGGAGGAGCTTGATTTTGTGTCTGGTGAACCATTTCTGTGTAGATTTGGCCATATGTTTAGGGTCATTGTCTTGCTGAAAGACCCAGTGACGACCCAGCTTCAGCTTTCGGGCAGAGGGCAACAGATTTTGATTTAAAATGTCCTGGTATTTCAAAGCATTCATGATGCCATGCACCCTAACAAGGTTCCCAGGGCCTTTGGAAGCGAAACAGCCCCACAGCATCACTGACCCACCCCCATACTTCACAGTGGGTATGAGGTGCTTTTCAGCATGCGCATCTTTCGTGGTACGCCAGACCCACTTAGAGTGTTTGTTGCCAAAAAGCTCAATCTTGGTCTCATCTGACCAAAGCACACGGTCCCAGTTGAAGCCCCAATACCGCTTGGCGAACTCCAGACGCTTGCGTTTATGATTGTGAGTGAGGAAAGGTTTTCTCCGTGCATGCCTCCCAAACAGCTTGTTGGCGTGTAGACAGCGCCTGATGGTTGATTTGGAGACTTTGTGACCCCAGGATGCTACCATTTGGTGTAATTCTGTAACAGTGAGCTTTGGAGATCTTTTGATTTCTCTTACCATCCTCCTCACTGTGCGTGGTGGCAAAATAAACTTGGGTCCTCGTCCAGGCTTGTTTACCACTGTTCCAGTCATTTTGAACTTCTTAATTATTCCTCTCACAGTGGATATGGGCAGCTGCAGTTGAGTGGCAATCTTCTTGTAGCCTCTGCCTGACCTGTGAAGGTCGACGCACATCTGCCTCACTTGTATGCTGTGTTCCTTTGTCTTTCCCATGTTTAAGAGTGGATAAGAGAAATGGCCTCGGTGTCACGTCATATTTATACCCCAGGGAAACAGGAAGTGATGAATTACTAATTAAATGTTCCTACATACTCTGGTAAACTTTGTAAACTACTGTAGAAATGACAGAAATGCTTCAATTATATTTATTTCCTGGGAATTGTTAAGGGTGCCAATAATTGTGGAACAGGTGATTTAATGAAAAATAATTATTTTTTAGTCAGGGATTTTTTTTATTTTCTTACAATTCATTTGAGTTGAAGGCTACATTTTCCTACAATTTTCAGTGTGACAGTATTTTTCTGCAATAAACACTGAATTTATTTTAAGGCTTTTAACACATCTCAACCAGGGGTGCCAATAATTATGGAGGGCACTGTATGTCATGTACAGTATATGTCATGATATTATCCTTTTAACCAGAGTTATATGAAGTAGTAGTACTCTAATGTAATTACAACACTAGTGGTATGATATTACATGGCTTCAGCTTTGTAATATCATACTACTACTTCTACTTTATGCAACTCTGCTTTTAACACCATGTGCATCATTATCCTCATCAGGCATGCACACTATTGCGGCCCAGCTGCTGGGGTCGGGGGCGGCCATCAACGACCCCATGTCAGACGGCCAGACCCTGCTGCACATGGCCATCCAGAGGCAGGACAGCAAGAGCGCCCTCTTCCTGCTCGAGCACCAGGCCGACATCAACGTCAGGTAGCCATGTCACATAGAACTTGAGCAATCAATAGCAACCTGGCTCCCTGCCAAGGCTGTGCGTGCGTGCGTGCGTGCGTGCGTGCGTGCGTGCGCGCGTGTTTGTGTTAGACAGACAAGTTCTTTGCAATTCCTGACCCAATTCCCTCTGGAGGGCCAGGTATCTAAGATAAAACATGCCAATCCATCTAAATGTACTGGATCATGTTGTACTAAGAAAAGTCAACTAGGGGTGTATTCAGACCAGGAAAGTTTGATAGTTCACTTGCTTTAGTCCAAATCAAATGCTTAAAAAAAGTTGTGGTTCGCTTTCACACTGTACATTTAAGTACGTGGACCAAAATCTGTCAACAAAGCCACGAACCCTGAGGTCGTTCAGCTAATGGTCTGGAAATTAAAAAAATTCACAGTTGTGCAATTACTATACTATTGTGAAATTATGTTTTATAAGCAACAACAAAAGGATAGCGGTAATGAGCGCACATCATGTTGTGACATTTCTTTCTCTTCACGCACAACGTAAAAGGATTTGCTTTGTGTCAGGATATTGGCCATATTCATACTCGGATGTTGTATAGGGATGGTCTGCATTCACACCTCCAAAAGATCCGCACCAGTAATCCTTTGGTCTGGACTGAGTTCGACCTCTGTCTCGGTCTGCTTGTTTGGTCCAGACCAGAGTTTGGTGGTTTGTATTGTATTCACACCAGCCCAAGAGGTCCGCACTAAGGGACGAAACGAAATTTGCTTCATTTGTTCCAAACCAAACTCGATTGGTGTGAATACGCCCTAAGGGTCCTGGCTCTGCTCTATACAGTGTGTAGTTGAAACAACATACCGGTAAACATGAATTGCTTATTTTTGTGATTGATTATAATTGTGCCACTGAGTGACAGTGATGTGTCACGGGCTGTCTTGTCCAAGACCAAGGATGGACACCGTTTCGAGTGTGTAGTTGAAACGACATTATTGATGGGTTTGTTTCGATGATTGATTATAATTACGCTACTGAGTGACAGTGATATGTGATGGGCTCTGCAGACGTTTGATGGCTCTGCACATGATGAATAGCCCTTTGGGTGATGGATGATAATTGTGTCAGTGATGTGTGATGAACTTGTCCCTTATCCAGGACCGAGGGTGGGCAGACGGCTCTGCAGTGATGCATATCTCTTTGTGTGATTGATCCTAATTGTGTGTTCCTTGAGTGACAATGATGTTTGACGGGGCTTTTTCTTGTGCAGGACCAAGGATGGGCAGACGGCTCTGCAGTTGGCCATCAGCAACCAACTCCCCCTGGTGGTGGACGCGCTGTGTACGCGCGGGGCCGACATGTCCGTGGCGGATGACAAGGGCAACCCTCCGCTGTGGCTGGCCCTGGAGAGCAATCTGGAGGACATCGCCTCAACACTGGTGAGCATCTAGTGGACTGTTGGTTGGTGCTAATAAGCCATCCCACAGCCATCTTAAAGGCTTTTTTTTAACTTAATCAAGCAATGTGCCTTTGGAATCCTTGCCAAAACTTAAACAACACCAACAACTGGAGTTAAGTTTCACCATATTTCCAAGTGCCAAGTTCCAAGTGCACCTGCTAAGGAGAAGAAAAGTTAAGCAGCACTCCTTAATGACCAGCACCCCTTATTGAACAGTTGGTGTGTTACAAGCCATCCCACTGGTGTGATGGACTGATAAGGTGCAATTCAAGGTCCAGCATCAACGGTTGTTTCATACTGCATCTGTATTCAGTAGGATAGTGCTATGATCAATCGGAGCACATTGCATCTTCATCATTTTTCAGTTGTGCACATTGGTGACTAACTTAACTGGGTCTTATTGTGTTGATTCTACACAAGAGGATTCTATAGGATTTTTAATCCATGCTCTGATGACAGACTCTGGTAGCTTGCCATTGGTTGATGCTGTAAGTGCTTGATTGTGATAGGTCCGGCATGGCTGTGATGCGACCGCCTGGAGCCCTGGGCCCGGAGGGTGCCAACAGACTCTCCTCCACCGTGCTATAGATGAGAACAACGAGGTCACCGCCTGCTTTCTCATTCGCAGGTCAGTAGTCAGCAATGGTGTCGCTGAGATGATTACATTTCACATTTCAAATCAGTTATTTGATGTAGTTGCACTTCTCCATTGAAGTGAGTGGGATTTCCTGTGGCACCACATCAAAGAGTAATAAATGGTCCAATCCATACATTTGCGTCTCCCATGTGTCCATCCAGTGGTTGTGACGTGAACAGCCCCCGGCAGCCAGGCCCCAGTGGGGAGGGGGACGAGGAGGCTCGGGACGGCCAGAGCCCGCTGCACCTGGCGGGGTCATGGGGCCTGGAGGAGGTGGTTCAGTGCCTTCTGGAGTTTGGAGCCAACGTCAACGCACAGGTCAGATCCAGAGTCCTGCTTATCTGTTTCAATATACTACATCAAGTTCACTAGGGCTTTATATAATTGTGTACCAAGATAAATGAAATGCCATATGCTGTTGCATTTCCAGATACTTAAATGGTGCTATAAGTATGGCATAAGGAATTTGATTCTGGTGGATCTGGCAGAAGTATGAAATTGCCTTGTGATTAGCATAGACAACAGGAAACACGATGCACAAGACCGTGTCCAATGGACACAACAAATTAGGAATTCATGTAACCTAGTACATGGAGGAACAGAGAACACAGTACTAACTACCACTCTGTCTCCCTCCCAACTCCTACTTTTCTGCTGCTTCTCGTCACGTGTGGTCCTGGATCAGGATGCAGAGGGTCGGGCCCCCATCCACGTGGCCATCAGCAACCAGCATGCCGTCATCATCCAGCTGCTCATCTCGCACCCCGAGATCCGGCTCAACGTGCGTGACCGGCAGGGCATGACTCCCTTCGCCTGCGCCATGACGCACAAGAACAACAAGGCCGCCGAGGCCATCCTCAAACGAGAGGCAGGGGCTGCTGAACAGGTGTGTGTGTGTTTGTGAACAAATGCTATTGATTTACAAACTAAATTCTGCTCTACCCACTACGTCAACTTTGAAACGGAGAAAAATGCCTCCAAAACCTTGGTATTTGGTTGGATATTGTACAGCAAATTTGACATGGCAATATCTCTAAAATGGGACACATTTGGACCACAAGGCTTTGTCACAAGATAAAGGTGTAAGGAAGACCGTTTTTAGTCTAAACTCAATTTTGACAAAATATATAGTTACTGCACTTTGCCTTTGTAGGGCGGTATTGTACAGTGTTCAATTGAGTAAGTTATGTGAGCTCATTCCTCTGACTCTCTGTTCCTCCTGGCCAGTTGGACAACAAGGGGCGTAACTTCCTGCACGTGGCGGTGCAGAACTCTGATATTGAGAGCGTGCTGTTCCTCATCAGTGTGCAGGCCAACGTCAACTCCCGCGTGCAGGACGCCGCCAAGCTCACCCCGCTCCACCTGGCCGTGCAGGCCGGCTCCGAGATCATCGTACGCAACCTGGTGAGTAAACACACACCAGTCTAAAGAAACCCCACACACTGTCCATTTCATCAGCAAATTTTAATGCGTTATGGAGTGCATCTTAATATGCAACCTTGCCTCCTCCACTTGCCTCCTCCACTTGCTTCTCGTCATGATGACATCACTGACAACAGCATTATATTTCAATATCTTGCAAAAGCTCAATTGTAAAGTCTTTTTCTCATTTGCAATTGGGATGGTGAACGAAAAACTGTCCCTCAAAAGTTGTTGTGGCGAGGCTGACAGCTGGGAAACTTTATCGTTTTCTCCACGGAGGAGGGGCCAGGAGGCGGGACGAGGAGACAAGCACAAGTGGAGGAGGCAAGGTCACATATTGGGATGCACCGATGGTCATCCGACCTTCTTATGTTAACTCCTGTCCTCAATCTGTGCTTGTGGCCTCACGCTTTACTGACGCCCCGTCGCCTTTGTGAAGAAAATGAAGTTTCCCCGCTGTCAGCCTTGTCACACCTTTTGGGGGACTTGTCCCCATTCAACATTCCGATTGCAAATGAGAAAATGACCTTACCTTCTGTTGTCAATGACGTCTTGCGGCGTCATCACGAGGCCACAAGCACAAGGGAGGACAGGAGTTTGGATAATGGAAAGAACCCGACGGGTGTCCACACATCGCTGTCATCATTATCCACACAAACACTGTTCCCTTAATTGTACGCAACCTGCTAAGAAAGCTAAACGCTGTGCCTCTCATCTTTATCCGTCTCATCTTCATCAGTGCAACCTGAACTCTGTGTGCATCATTATCATCCTCATCATCATCATCATCCTCCACCCCCCTCTGTGCAATCTGAACGCTATATGTGCCCATGCATGTTATCATTATAATCCCCATCATCATCTCCCTCTATGCTGTAGTACATTGGAAGTGTGTTTTTGAATAGCCCTGCTCAGTTCCAGCACTGCCGAATTGAATGAAAACTTGAGTTTAAGACGATTTGCGTGTGAGGGAGAGGATCTCCTCACATGAACAGTTAAACTTTTACATGTATGTTTATGCCTGGTCGTTTCAATCAGCCAGGACTTGCTCTCCGTTATGCCTTCCTAATGATAATAATGTTGGCAACAGCAGCACTCCTGCTCTGTGTACTAAAGTGTTTTTGACCTTCTGTGTGTTTCATTGTGTAATCACATGTGTGTTTTTGTATGTGCTCCTCATGGTCCTTAAATGCTGATTAGTAGATTTGCACAGCCATCTGCATGTGTCAGCTATGTCAGCACATCCAGTTAAATAGAGGGGCTCTCAGGGGCTGTAAAATATCACCTACTCAGCCTCAAAAACGTACACGTAAAAATGCTGTTGTGGAAAAATGCTGTCATGCGACGATGTGCTATAGGGGTATTCCCATCTCTCACTGTGCGTGTGTGCGTGTGTGCGTGTGTGCGTGTGTGTGTGTGAGCGCCATTTGTATATTTACTGTGTGTCACTGAGTGGCCAAGGTGAACGACCTGACCGATGACCATCAGACGGCGCTGCGGATCTGTGTCATTATATCTGACTGTGTGTGAGTTCCTGTGTGGGAATATCTAATACTGTATGTGTGTGTTTGTGTGTAGCTCCTGGCGGGGGCCAAGGTGAACGAGCAGACCAGACACCGTCAGACTGTGCTGCAGATCTCTCTCATGATATCTGACCGTGTGTGTGTGTGTGTGTGTTCCTGTGTGGGAATATGTAATATATGTATTTTTCTATGTGTGTGTGTCTGTGTGTAGCTCCTGGCGGGGGCCAAGGTGAACGAGCTGACCAAACACCGTCAGACGGCGCTGCATCTGGCTGCGCAGCAGGACCTGGCCACCATCTGCTCCGTGCTGCTGGAGAACGGGGTCGACTTCGCCGCCGTCGACGAGAACGGAAACAATGGTCAGTGGCCCAAGCAGCACGCCATCACCTCCACTCGTTAGCCTGCTGGCTCTCTGATCCTGTGTGTGTGTGTGTGTGTGTGTGCGTGTGTGTGCGTGCGTGTGTGTGCGTGCGCGCGTGCGCGCGTGCGTGCGCGTGTGCGCGTGTGCGTGTTTGTGTGTGTGTGTGTGTGTGTGTGTGTGTGTGTGTGTGTGTGTGTGTGTGTGTGTGTGTGTGTGTGTGTGTGTGTGTGTGTGTCCCCAGCTACACACCGGCACCTATCTCTGCATGCTGACTCTGTCTGTCTGTCTGCCCGCGTTCCTGCCTTTCTGTCTGAGTGGTCAAGGCTGCACACTACACATCACCTCCACATGTAGCCTGCAGGGTCTGTCTCTGTAGCACAGCACCAGTGGAGTATTGGCAGCACCCCATATAGCCTTCTGTGTTTATCTGCTCCTGTCTGGCTGTCCATGTTGCACAGCATCCATACTGGAGAGCCACACTGGTGGTGGTGTTGAGGTGTGTGCTCATAGCCCGTAAAGGGCACACTCCCATGCATAGCCCAAAGCTGGTTCTGTCCGCTACATGTTTGTCTGTCTGTGTAGCACAGGTCATACAGCACAGGTCACTATGGATGCTGTGTCCTAGGAGTACATTTTTGGTTATTGTGATGAGATTCTACACAGCAGCGAGAGTGGAGAGTCTGACCGGTGGGGGGAATGGGGCACTCTTGAGACTGTTACTTGCCATGTTTGGTGTGTGTTTATTGCGATGTTTGTTCATTCCGTCTGGTTCTTCTCTCTGGTTGCCCTCAGCTCTCCACTTGGCTGTGATGCATGGTCGCCTGAGCAATGTGCGAGCGCTCCTCACGGAATCCAACATCGATGCTGAGGCCTACAATCTCAGGTACACACAAGCACACAGACACACACCTCTCTAACCACTCTTTAACTTTACATAGGTTTTACCTACTATAGTGTCAGTACAAACGCATGCAATAGTTAAAAAGATGCTGGGAAATCCCAAGGTGTACAGTACCTCACCCTACACTTCTCGTACAAGGTTATAAACTATGTATCAGCTTTTTGAACATTGAACTAGCATTTGGTATGAAATGAAATGTCTCCTCTTTGGTTCCCAGGGGTCAGTCCCCTATGCATGTGCTGGGCCAATATGGGAAGGAGAACGCTGCTGCCATATTTGAGCTCTTCTTGGAGTGCATGCCAGAGTACCCCCTGGACAAACCTGACAATGAAGGGAACACAGGTAGGTGGCAGCTCTTCAGCATTATTTTGTAAACAATTTGTAGACATATTGAAGAAGAAAATGATGAACCATTAAAAAAAGTATACTATTGTGAAATATGGTATTTATACACAAAAAATGGGACAAAACGTTAAAAGCAAAGGTTTTCATCCCCTTTGTGTTGCCCCATAATGCACGCCGTTCCATCAGTGGAACGCTTAAATAGGCATTGAAAAATTAACTACTAGCATGACATAATATAGGGCCTTTAGTAAAGCAGTACGATTTGGTCATTGATCTTCTGCTAACGGCAAATTTATAACAGGTTGAATTGCCCATGATTTCATCCATCATAGATTTCTTTGGAGAACAGTCTTTACTGATGGTACTGTGTTGTAATGTTATAATATTGGATCCGACTTATTGCCTGTCGTTTTGCCTCTCAGTCATCCTGCTAGCCTATATGAAAGGAAACGCCAACTTGTGCCGTGCCATTGTGAGGTCTGGCGCTCGCCTGGGCGTCAACAACAACCAGGGCACCAACATCTTCAACTACCAGGTGGCCACCAAACAGCTGCTCTTCCGCCTGCTAGGTAAGCCAGCCTCCAACACCCCGAGCATCCTGCAGAGCACAGCATTCCTCATGCCAGTGGTTCCCAAACATTTCATTGAACTTTATGAAAAGAATGGTCATCGCACACTCAGAATCTTCATGCAGTTACATTTAATAAGACCAACGTTTCGGCTTACGCCTTCATCAGGGTCATCCCAAACATTTCATAAAAATGGTAAAACCATAGCTTAGTAGTAACGCAGTTCCATAAATAGGATAGTGAAAGTGGTCCTTTCCATGACTAATACATATATTTACTTTTTTACCACTGCCTTATGCATTCAGCTTATCCTCATCTTGTGAGGATAGAAAAGTGAAAAAACACATTAACACATTAAAACCACACATTCAATGTTGAGTTGTCAATGGTGCATCCAGCAGTAAGACCCTTCATCTGTAGAATCTCTGAGAAGATTGCCACAAAACCATTGAGATTTCATCAATTTGTGTTCCTTGCTCTGCCAAACCAGATATGCTATCCAAAGAGCCTCCATGGTGTGACGGGTCAAACTGCTACGAGTGTGCAGCCAAGTTTGGTGTTACCACAAGGAAACATCATTGGTAAATATCAAAAATTCCACAAAAATACTACATGCTTGCATAATATAGTTTGATGAATTGTGTGCTTGATGTATGATGACGTGTGATATATACTGTATCATGTAATGAACATATGATGTATGACGCATAATAATATATGATATGGTAAGATGAATGATGCTGTATAATACTGTGATACCATATGATGTAATGTAATCCTCTTTTTTCCCCATTGCGTCTGCCCTTAGCCGCCACTGTGGACGTTTGCTCTGCCACAAGTGCTCTGTGAAGGAGATCCCCATCATCAAGTTTGACCTGAACAAGCCTGTGCGCGTGTGTGATATCTGCTTCGACGTGCTGACTCTGGGTGGGGTGTCCTAACACACACACACCCTGGCACCATTACATACTCTCACACACATACACACACATACACTCTCCCTGCTGCTGCTGCTGTTGCTGCCACAGCTGCGGAGGGTGCAAGTGAAAGGAGCTGCTCTGCCATAGAAGGGGCAGGTTGGCACTGCGGGGTGTGACAAGCACCTCTGAAATGAAGAAGAAAAAGAAGAAGGAAAAAAGAGGCCCTGGACAAAAAATATCAACAACAAATATATATATGATGTATTTGGACCACAACTTCTGTACTATTCCAGTCTGTCCGAGAGAAAAAAAAACTATTAATCAAACAACGTGTATGTTATAGCTGTATGATTATTTTAGTGTGTGGCATCGTCTGGGGATGGCCCGACAGTAATGAAGCGGCCTAAGAGAAAGCCGAGAAAGAGAAGAGTAGGCGACGATAAGGTGATTTGAAGGTCATCGCTGAGCCCAAGTAATCCACTTCAGATTGTTCAGACCAGGGTCACACAAGGTGACTTTTACAGGAAAGAGATGGTGGATATGTCAAGTATTTCAGAGACCAAGTCATGATTATGCATCAACATCACATTTTAAGTTTTACATGAAGCTTTATTCACCAAATTATGTTATCACACAATATATTGAAGGCCCAGACCATTTACAGCACTCACATACAGAAAGGCAGTTCATCTCAATCATGTTCAATGGTTAACACTTTGGTTATAAACAGTGAATTACACTACCCCAGTTGACAAACCCTCACACACAAGTACAATATGCCCATCTTTTTTCCTGTGTGAAACTGGACGCTTTTCTGAAGGAGGGAGGAATTTCGTAACTTAGCATTTGGTAACTATGTTTGGAAGCAAGAATGCCAAGTTGGAGGGCACAGACTGATTCAAAATCTTGTGAATGTTTTTTGTTGTTGAAATCCTACACTTTTGAGCCAGTATTTGGGGTCTTTTGAGATCACTTCCCAGAGGTGGGGGGTTAGATTGAGAGGGGGGCGGGTGTTTGAAGGTAGCAGCATTTTCATTTTCTTCTGCCCCTTGTTTCAGCAACAAAATGCAGTAACTGTAACACTTACATCACAGTTGGAAGTGGGACAACACTAACGCAATGAACAGCAGTAGTGCAATTCTGCCTAGTGATCACTATGGCCTTCTCTGCCCTGTTTCGCACCTTCTAATGCAGTCATTTAAGGATTATACACTCAAACTAGCCTTTGTCATGGAGGGATGGACAAGTAGCCTCATATACCTTATCTCTGCGTTTCCTGAGACTTTCAGTATTTGTTACCTACATTCTGGGATGGGCCAATTGGATTCCTGCCCATTTCAGTCTTGTGTGCCGTTGTGTGGGTAGTTGGAACTGGACTGGACTGTACTGTGGGATCAACAGATTGACTCTGGTTTTGTTTGTTTGTTTATTTGTTTGTTGACTCATTACCTGTGAAGGACTGACCTAGGGCAACAAAGTGTGATGACCTGCTTCTATGGCTGGAAGTCCCTCTAGTTCCTCCTGTCCCTGCCAACAGCCTTGTGACGCCAGGCTCCATGTCATGGTTTTTTTTAACATACAAACATAATTCAGGGGTGCGTTTCTCGACAACATTGTTGCTGAGTAAGTTAGCAACTTACCTGGTTACAATGCAATTTCCTATTGGAAACCTAGTAAGTTGGTAACTGGTTAGCAATGCTTTCGAGAAACAAGGTCCAAGAAGTCTTTCAATCATTTGCAACTGTAATGTTGAATAGGAGAAAGCCCCCCCAAAAGCCACTCTGCACTGCTTCACATTTTTCTCCACGTAGGAGGGGCGACACAAAGGGCAAAAGACCGGAGGAAAGGACTAGAGGAACTAGAATGGCTTGCAGCCTATGCATAATATTATGCATGGCTCTTCATTTGCGGTCTCCGTCTTGCATTCAATCAGCCTCATGATCACTGCCTCTCCAAAGGCACCAAAGCGTTGATTTCATTGAGCACAGTTATATGCAAGGAATATTCCAATTTTAAGCGGAATGATGCCACTTTTCGGTTTGTGCACGAGTCATGTTAAGTCCTTATTCATTCCAAATGTGGCTGTGTTCCAGGAATATTCCGGTTGCAGAACACCTGTAAATGGAATATTCCAGAACTTGTTTTAAACCGAATACTGACAATATTCTGTTTGAAACCGGAATACTCTGTGCTTGTAGCTCTGCTCATAGTCTTTTTTTTTGGCCGGCTATGTGTCTGGAAGTTATGGAAAATCTTGCTCTATATTTGTTTTTGTACTTTGATTTTTTGCATAGATATCAGACATTATCTTGACCTATTATGTTTTTAAAAAATGCTTCTCCGTGACAGAGCTGAACAGGTGCACTTTATCAAATTACATTTTGACATTTCTGATCAGTCTATGGTCCGCTCTAGGTATTGTTAAATTGTACAGATAAAAAAATGTATGATATTTTTGACCACTACAGCTGTTTTGTACTTAATGCAGTTTGTGCTTTTTTTGTCTATGTGACAAACCTAAATCTCGCCTCTTAATCTTTTATGCACATTGTTTAATCTTTTATGCACATTGTATTGTATCTGTATGCTCAGATATCTAGCCTGTCTCTTCCTCTAGTATCCTTTTCAAGAAAGGGAGGACAAACTTTACATAAAGGTCATACAAATAAAAAAAATAGCCTGAAAAATGTTGCATTTTTCATTTCTTTATTTTATTATAAGCGTAAAATAATAATTACAAATCTAGTCTTGTATTTAGCAGCTTAAGTTGATAAAGTAACATCAAAATACAGTGCTATACAGACAGGTAAACCAAATTAATTTTAATATCTTTGCAAATGGTATCTCTTGCCTTCGGTTATTGGCCATTTATTACAATGTAATCTGAACGCTAAGTAGCTTACTGATGTTTTTGTGCAACATTTCAAATATACCTACACAATACCGTATGTATTGCTTTCATCATTGAAACCAACAGGCCTCATTGAATCAGGGCCTAAAGTGTATTAGGCATGCAAACCCAGCATAACACAAAGCCAAACTGATAACTCAACACAGTACAATGACCAATGACTGGTGGATTTATCAAGTGATGAGCTTACAAACCTCACTGAGAGAGGTTTAAAGCCTGCACATCCAAGCATCTGACCTGGGAGCTGGACAACAAATGCACAGGCAAATAAAGATGAGGGAGTGACCTAAGAACTTTTAATTACCACTTTTGTGTCAATGAACCCTTCTTCAGACCTCCTGGTCCCTTCGTATTTGAAGAATGGTCCATTTTGACCTGAAACATCACAGACAAAAGTGGGAGCAAAATATCCTGTTTGCAGCTTACCAACCGCAACATAGAAGCTATCTCAGTAGCTCAGACTGGCTGACACTTGGCTTCAACTGACCCACTTAAGCCTCATGCTTCTGCTGCATTCCCTTCACTGCCAGACCAGGACGGGTAATCTGGCATACGGGGCATTTCCCGCGGGACAGACAGTACTCGGGCCAGTGCTAATGTTTTTTCTTGTATACAGTATGGACGGTTTTTTGATCCCAGTCCAGCGATGTTACACAACTGAGCACAAACATGCTAGGCTCTCTGTGGATTCTGGAGGAGCAAATGACAATCTGTTCTTGGCTTGGCTGTGTGTGGGACCATCAGCCCCTTAAAGCAACACTAAGCAGATTTCGTTCACATATGTCCCACAGGCATTGTCTCTCTCTCATTCCAGCTGAATGAAGGATGGCTTGTTACTACTCTACACTGACAGAGCAGCTGTCACCCATGCAGGGCAGCAAATTGAATTCACCCAAGTTCATGACTCTGTGAAATGATTCTGGGAAAACTGTTGTGAAATTGAACTCTCTACTTAAGTGTTGTCTCCCAGGTGTACATAACTCTTGCTCATGTTCAGTGCTGCCCAACAAAGCAGGATGGGGAGTCCGGTGCACAGCCTCCGTATTCCTGAAGTTTGGGGTTGTCCTGTTGGTGATCAGGATCCTCCGTCTGGATGCATACACAGCGAGAACGGCTGGAGCCGGGTGAGAACAGCTTCCTTGGCACCCCAACCCAGTCCCTCTTCACACCACCACTAGACATGGAGAGCAAACAAAGAGAAACAACTGAAGAAAACAGATGACGTAAGATTAAGTGAAACCCACACCATAGATGTTAAATAAACGTACCATCACATCATGCAAATTAAATAGTTTATCTATCTGCATTTTAGGAGGAGTCCGCTGAGGTGTTGGCCTTGTGAACCCGGGGTTGAACTCTAAGCTCCATATACCATGTTATCACAAGAGTGTCAGTACCTTTTAGTGGAGCACCAGACGCGCCCCCCTTGGGAGCTCCACTCGGTGTTGCAGGCCGGGTATTGCTGACTGTGGGCCGCCGCCTGGGCCTTCAGCTGCAGGCCTTCCTCCAGCGCAGCCTCCGCCTGGAGCAGGGCCTCTGTGGGCTGCCCATCAGCACGGTAGAAATGGCCCTCCACTACACCTGTTGGATCGATTGATAGATTAATAACATCACGTTACATTTTGACATTTGTGACCTTTCAATGAGGACTTCATCAACAGCTTACAATAGGTCTTTGGGACATTGACACATTTATCTGAATACAGTATACAGCTTCTAAAGCTTCCTGTACGTTCAGTAGGGATTGTACACTTGTCTTGGACAAATGAACTGAAGTGAGGTGTGTTTACCGACGGGAGTGTAATCCTTCTGGTAGAACGCCAGCCAGTCATACAGGGCCACAATTTGCGAGGGGGAGAGGTCAGACACGTCATCGTTCAACCCAGCCTCAGAGAAATCCCCTGTTACAAATGCACGGGACGCATCTCTACCTGAAACCACAAAATGTCAAAAAATATAATTGGGAAATCATGCTGGCATGTTTACCATTTTGCCTCTTCCTTATTTATAGGCACATGCATGTGTCCTGACTCATGAAAGGGCCTCCTGGTGTCGCACACACCCCCATGGTTGTGGCCCCCTGTCTGTGGCCCCACACCAGAGGTGTGGGTGCCCTCTACTGGAAAAAAGAAAACACTACACATTTGTGTCTTATTTTTATCATTTACAACGATATTTGGGTTTGGATTTTATCATATCATGTCTGTGTTGGGTTAACACTGAAGTAGACTATATACAAAAACAATATAACACAATACTCTCCTAACAATATGGCGGTATAATGCTGTTGTTTGGGTTCCCTTTTAGGCTACAAGGTTCTGCCCCCATCAAAAGAGGTGGTTGCACCCTCATAATAACCTGACTTTTCTTTTCATGACAATTTATGCTAATGCAAGGCATTCTGAAGAATGTACTTCATGCCACCCTAAAAGAGGAGATTATCACATAAAGATGAAAAGCAAAGATGGGAAAACAAATGCGCTACCTGCAAAGAAATGGTAACCTCCCCCTGGGCCGTAATGTTTTTCTCCTTTCTTCACATCAAATACCTGTCCCAATATCGCCACGTATAGCCCTGGACTATTCACTTCGCCGCTGTATTTTGACAGTTCACTCTTGCTAATTATCCGGGCAGGTGCATTCGATGGTCCAAGAGAGCCGAACACCGACACTGCGTCCCCATAAATAGCAGCCCAATCACATGGGACTAGAAGCGCAGTTACGCACGCAACTGCAACCACAACGATGTAGGCTAACATGATTTTGCAAGCATATTATGATCAATTTTACAGCATGATGGATCACACTCAAAGTCGAGTCATTTCTGTTTCAAAAACATAGCTGCCTCCCGGAACCATGACCGCGCAACACAGACGCGTAATTTGTGTCTTCCGGTTTGTGCCATCTGATCTTTCATCATTGGGATAGCCACGGGCATCTAATCTACCCGTGTATTTGATTTTGACTTCATGCAGTTGTCAGTGACAGCTTTTGGTAAAGGACGTATTAACTGATGCGTGTAAAATTAATGTTTTTCTAAAAAAATAAACAAAACAAAAAAACGGAAATATTGTTATGTCACAGACACAGTCTGATGCCTAAAATGAATTTTGGGACTTTGGGGTGACAGCAATATTTTTGTTTTAGTTGACCGCTGTATGGGTTTTAATGGAAAATTATTCAGATTTTTCAGATGTTTTGGATGATTTGTCCTGCTATCCATTTAGCCACTAGAGGCACCCAACCAAACAAGGAAGTTTCAAATAAGTGCCGACGTAGCTTGCGTGCTGCGTGCAGTACGTCAATGCGGTAGTACCACAGTACTAGCAGTGACAACGAAAGAACACACGGGCAGGGAAGGGCTGTGGATTTGTTTGGCCCCTAGTCTGAAACTGACCCCCGACCGTGCTGCTGGAAATCATAAGAAATCCTGGGGACATTGATAAGTATGGGGAATGGAGAGAGTGGGTGCGCTGGTGGCAGCGGTGACGAAGAAGATGTCGAGACGGAAAGCCCAGGTTTTGCGGAAGGCAGCCCGGCCTCTGCGGCCACGGGCGCAGGGGCTGGCAGTGGCGGAGGTTCTGGCTCAGCAAGAAACGGAAGGGGATCGAATAACCCTACAGTACCGTGTAGCGGGCTGCCCACCCCGGGGGACCTGTTAGAGCAAGTCAAACTTAGGGAGGCAGCGGCCCGTATGAGCGACTCATGGGTCGCCATATCAGAGTCGGTCCTTACCCGGAATGAGGGCGCTCTGGTGCGGTGGCTGGAGGAACGCCTTGCCCGGGGAGAGGAATCGGTAACCGTGGAGCAGTTCTGTGAGATGCTAGAAAGCAGGGACGCTCCGAGAGAAGAGTGCGAGGAGGTATGTGTAAAATACACACTGACAGCAGGCCTAGGCACACACAATCCAGCCTCTCTGCTGTGATCTATGCTCTTGAGCGGTAAACTGGGTGCTAGTGCTAGTCAAACTGCTGCCTTGCTTTCGTTTTTGTTGTTAGCAGACGTGATTGATCAAGGTATTTGACTGCTCTCTCGCAAACAGTATCGCTGTCAACCTTCTCATTAGTCCGGTTGGCATGATTTGTTGATCTTTTCTCAAGGACTAAACAGAACAACGTCGAAACAATCAGTGAATTGCGATAACAAACACAAAATAATTAGGCATCCTCGATGTCCTTTTCCCCCAAACTGTCAGGCACTTTGACAGTAGCCTAAAGCATAATCTGTGAAGTTTACATGACATGTTTCTCAATATCCTTTACAGAAAAATGTCTACCTAAATGATCTACCTAAAGTTGACATCGTTCAGGTCTGTTTACTTTGCCTCGACCATATGGCATGACATAGGATCTAGCCTGCAACTAGCCTTTATTATGTGTGAAGGATTCACATTTGATTCCTTACTGGATATCTTGATCATATTATCATCAGGGCTATAAATTAACTTGTTTCATCTTTAGCCAATTTGGTAGATGTTACAGTAATAGCCACACATAGCCAGTCAAAGTGGCTGGTAGGTTGTCTACTCTACCAGCCAAACTGGGGTTTTCACCAGCATTTGGCTGGTTGGCTGGTGTTAATTTAGAGCCCTGATGGTCATAATCAAGAACAGGCTCCAGCTAAAACAAATGTGTTGATACTGAACCCTTTCTCCTCCATGTGAAGGCCTTTGGGCAGTTTGATGCGGAGGGAGATGGCTTTGTGGATGTGGACACTATGCTTCTGGCCCTGAAGAACTGCAACGGGGCCAACCTACAGGGAGAACTCAGCCACGTGATCAGACAGCTCCAAGCCTGCTCTCTCACACCAGGTAGGTACACAACTAAACTGTCTTCTCCTCAGGTGATAAACCTCTCTGTCTGCTGATTAAGCTGGGAAAGCAGATAAACACTGATTGGAAGAAAAGATGGGTTCTTCTACCAATGTGCTGGGCAGTGTTGGATAGTGTTTCCCTCGAAATAGCATCGTGTGGTGCAATGGGCAAAACGCACTGTGTACTGTACACGTACCCCCATTGACATACATGTGGAACTGTTGAATTTGTAGCGCTCACGTTTTATCCTGTGCAGCTGCGCCAAAGAATGGTCTATGTCAGTGTTTCTCCTCCTTTTTTTAGGCTAGGCACCCTTTCAATTAATGAAAAATTTCAAGGCACCCCAAACCAACAAGCCATAACATGGCACTGCATCCGATACCACACAAGCTTAGAAAAGAAACACATTTGAAGAAGTCACACGACCTACGTTCGAAGTTGCAGCTGACTGGGGGGATCTATATTTACTTAATTGTGCGTAAATGGCAGATGAAACATTCCACTGACTAACATTAACTTATCAATTTAGACAAATATGTATTATATCACATAATTTATTCATCAGCCACGTTTCCGCGGCACCCCTAAGGGGGGCCTGCGGCACCCCTGTTGAGAAACACTGGTCTATGTATGGGGAACACCGATCTAATGTGCTGTTGATCAAGACATAGTCATGCTGAGATTGGTTATTAATCTCTGTGTGCATAAAGAGTGTTGAGAAATTGATTAGTTCATCACCCATGATGACTTTCTTCCTTCCCGGCAGGGTTTGTTGACATTTTCTCCAAGTCGAAGGATCGACTGGGCGACCACGCATCCAAGATTCTGAAGTTCCTCCATCGGAATCGGATCCCCAGCAACGCCATTCCTTTCCCCCTCCTGGAGGGCTACAACAGCATCTGCACCATGAGGGCAAAGGTCATGCAAGATTATCTGGACTACCTGCAGCAGAAAGAGAAAGGTAAACACTTTGTACCTGTGCACAGTGCAGTGTTGATTTAACACATAGAGAGTTCACATTCAGTAACTGAGCACAAACTGAAACTGAGAAAGAAGTTCTTCAAAAATGTGTCTTAGTGCCCAGAGAGCAGAGACGCGTGTTATGCACTGCAAGCAAGACGTTGAGCCACAACGTGGCTGTCCAAACTGGATGTTGACCAAATTTGGCTATCTGTCCTGGCCATGAAATAGCCATAGCTGTTAATGATGAAGAATAATTAATACTACTACTACAAATAATAATACTAAATAGAAATGAATACATCAAACCCAAATATGAAGTTACAGCACTCTACCTTTTTAGGGTGGCATTGATAACATATTATGTACATTATATTCCTGCAAAATGCTTTCTGTCTGACGCCTCATGGGCACCCTCTGTCATCCTCTAGATCTAGACATCCAGTACAGAGCAGACTTCCACCGTGACCCGGAAGTGGAGAAGGTGAAGGTGGTCTCCCAGTGCTTCAGCCTCATCGAAGTCTCCTCCAACACCCACGAAGCCAGCAAGATGACCAATGGAGAAACCACATCCTACTGGCAGTCGGATGGCAGTGCCCGCTCTCACTGGATCAGGTAATACAAATGAGCTGCCCCGCCAGAAAAGCAGCATTATGTTGGATCTTTATAGCAACTTAGTCACATATGCAAGGCATGGTCATGGTGTATAGCAACACTTTGGAATGTTGTGTGTAAAACTATTGAAAAAGAATTTTGGAAGGCACAGAACCTCATGGAAATGTTCTAGTGGATTATTGACACTGATGGAAGATACATGTCATTGCTTGGTGGCAATACAGTCAGCAGTGTTAGGCTGTGAAGCTCTTTCATTTATGTCATAGTGGACAGAATTGCATGGTGCATATCGTGCAAATACGCTACTGCAACTGGACACGTCATCAGTGATGTTCCAGGAATGTAGTAATAGTCTTCTCTTTGTTTCCCATGGACTGAGGCACCAAATATTACCACCAGATATTTTTGAATGGCACTAAAGATTTTGCTTATTTTCTTATTTAAGTGAAGAAAAATCTTGTTGTGTGTCACCTTTCAGGCTGAAGATGAAGCCGGACGTGGTGCTGAGGCGTCTGTCCATCGCGGTGGCGTCCAGCGACCACAGCTACATGCCCCAGCTGGTGTCGGTGGCGGTTGGCAAGAACCGGCACCTGCTGCAGGAGATCCGAGAGGTGCGCATCCCCAGCAACGTCATGGGCTACGTGGCCCTGCTGGAGAACGCCAACATCAGCCACCCGTGTACGTCGACCAATCCTCTCTCCTCATTGTTTGTGGTTGTTTTGTTTGTTTTATCTGTTGTCTTGTGGCAAACTGATGTTATAAACTTGTTCTTTAGATTTTGGAAGGATGGGATGGCTTTATGGAACATTAAGGGAAAAGGGACTCTCCTGTATGGTTATTTTTTATCCCAGCGTAATAGAATCTGCTCCTCTGTGCCAACTTACCTCAATGTTTGTTTTGTTTTGTTCGTTTCATTCAGTGTCATTTGGCAAACAGTGATTGGCAACCTGGATTCCTCAGTTAGAATCCATTGCCACATCTTCCAAATTACCTGGTTGTACCTGTCCAGTTCAACCACTTGACCATTCAACCATGCAATCACCTGGTTGAATTGGACGGATAATACCAGGTCTGTTTTGTTTCATTTTATTAATGAATCGAGATTGCCCATTTCTGGTGCAATAAACACAAAGCAAAGGGGAGTGGAGTTGCACTGCTCATAGTCAAACCCACCCGGGACTCCTGGGGTACCAAACTGGCACTCTTACTGCCATGTTAAAGAGCCAGGCTCAGTAATGTGACCGTTAGAGTGCATCGCTGTCACTTCATCACACACTCATTTTACAGACAGGCATAGTTTATTGTGTGGTGGGGAAGACCTATTGTATTCTTGTTTAAGTCTACCAGCCTTTTCCATTGTTTTGATTTTGGCTGGCTTGTCCGCTCCCATCAACACACACAATAAGACTAATCATGTGTAGCGACTCCGCACAACATTGTACTGTATTACAGCAATATGTGATCCCAGTCTAATTTGCAACACTGATATAAAATGTTCATGTTGTACTTTTTCGCAGATGTGCAAATCAACATCAAGCGGTGTCTGAGCGACGGCTGCGACACGCGCATCCACGGCCTGAAGACCATGGGCTACCAGATCACCAAGAGCAAGGAGGTCTCGGTCACCGACGCCTCCGCCATCTGGTACCTGTCCCTGCTGACCTCCCTGGTCACCGCGTCCATGGAGACCAACCCCGTCCTGGCTCAGACGGTCCTGCAGAACACTCAGTGAGTCACCCTGGCCTGACCGGCCGGTATACTCCCCCTTCTCTGCTGGGTCCTCTTTTACATCCCGTTACATTACATTTACATTAGAAGCAGAACATGTGTTAAGTCATGTTGGGTGAAAGGTTAGCCATTATCAGAGACATGTGGCCAATATTCTGCACTTTCATATGAAATGCATGAACACCCCCACCCCCTCAAGCACAAAAGAAAGCACTAATCTTTTTAGGGGGACCTAGTCAAGGTTGAAGGTATATGTTGTCAATGTGGCTGCCATAACTGAAACGTTTTGGGGGAAACCATGAGATGAACCTTAGCTAATGCTGTTTTTCCAAGGCGTCTTACACTATTTAGGTACAGGGTGTTGGGTTTAGTGCCATTCAGTGAGTCACTCTGCCTGCTGGCCAGTCTCCTTGTCTCCCTTGGCTTTCCTTCATACAGTTAAGTTTTCTTGTGTTGATTCAACATGTAGCCTTTTGGTGCAGATGGAACTGAGTGTTAAATTTGATTCGCTAAGTGTTAACGCTGCAACATTTCCTGTCTTCTGCTTCGAAAGTGTTGTGTCCATCAGGCCTTAACTCAGACTGCTAGTGTGTGTTCCGGGCAGTCCAGTGTGGGGCAGTTTCCTGGAAACCCAATGCTTTCTTGCCTTCCTGTTGTGTAGTGTTTTCTCAAAGAGATGTTTTTCGCTGACCGCTGCATCTTATTGTGTTGGCACGTGCATTGATTGTAGGTACTTGTTGTAGATATGATATTCATGTGTATGTTGAGGAATGAATGGCATTTTTAGTGAGTTGGCATCTGATTGAGTTAGTGTAAGTGTTTGTATTTGATGGGTGGTAAATCATAATAAACAGCAAAGAATTCATGATATGATGTGCAGCTTGAAGGTTTAGTCATGACACTTCTTCAGTTGCTGACCTTCTGTGTCACTACTCTAAGTGGTGACTAAGGCCTTGGTTCACATAAGATGTGATGTCAAATCTTCCTGTTTACTGTTTGATTGATTTTTGTAACACATTTGTTTTTTTTACACTACTTCTAGCTCTCTAAAATGGAACATTTTTAAAACTGGTGCTTTCTAAAATGCACCTGTCACATTGGTGAAGTTTTAAATCCACATGCTGTGTATACAGGATCAAAACAGTGGTAAAATCATTAAAAATATATCCGCATACGTGTAACCAAGGCCTTAGTCAATACGTTTATGACCTGCATCACACAGCTTAATGTATAGGTTGGGTTGAGGTGGGGGAAACCATCTTAAGCCAGTTAGAATATAGGGTGGTTTTTGATGTGCTGGCAGAGACGTTCCATTAACCCCTTAATGCACGCCGTACCTCCTGTGGCACGCTGTAATAGACAATGAAAGTTAACTACTATAGTACTACACTACTATGAAAGTGCACAGGGCCTTTAGTAATACATTATGACTTGGTCATTGCCATGCTGGTAACAGCTCATTTATAAAGCCGTGTCTTAAGGGGTTAAAAGAATCTTTGGTGCTGGCCTAGTGAACCATGTAGATAAACCCGCCTAGCGGCCAAAAACGTTTGCCCGGCAAGTTGGTTTAGCCCAGGGGGGTATTCCAAGAACATAATTAAGTGATAAACATGGCTATGTTAATCTACAGGATGTTGTAAATCTGCTAATAGATCCCCTGCAGTCATCGTTTCATAAAAAAACGAGAACTCCACTACCTCCTGGTGTACTTTACCATATTTGCTGCTGAACCATGTTCTTGGAATATTCCCCAAGTCTACGCAAAATTACGGGCCCACTAAATGAATTTTTTTTCCCCCTTCTGTTCGAATCTTTTGGCTGGGCTTTGGCAGGAATAGTGGAGACAGTATAATGGCTGTGACTAATGAAAAGAGTCCGTTTGATTGGTCATAGCAACCGTAACGGCAACGGTTTGGTCCCTCCCACAGCACTCAGCTATCTGAACCAAGCGATTCCAGACTAATATTTCCGTGTCTTAGTCTGGCTCGACAGGCTAGCTCTTGCTTGGTTTTCACATAAAACAGTCTATTCAATTCTGTCATAGTGGTGTGAAACACAACCCCTTGACTAGCATGTAGTTGTTCAATGGATGACTAATCCTTTTTAAGAGAGAGGTCAGTAGAGAATGGTTGCAATGTGTCCACTTGGTGCATGATTCAGACAGCCACTCAGACTAAACTCTGTGTCTGTGAACCAAAAAGCATATTAGTGCTCAGCTCACAACGTATTGAACCATCAGGTGGATGGGCCACGATAGCAGAACGGCACATCAGGTTGCACTTGTGTCAGCCAAGAACAGAAGGCTCAGTGCTGTAGTGGGCAAATGATGGCTATATTGAGCCATGGAAGACTGTAAAAAAGTGTTTTGTGAGACATCTAAACTCTGGGGTCAAAATTTGTACCAACAGCTCACCTGAAAAGTCAACTTGTTGTGTCCTCGGCCCTCGCTTATGGTAGTGGTCTTAATGTCTTTTTTTGTCTCTTGGCAAACTCTGGGCCTGTTAAAATATATCAATCATTTTTGTCTTAGTTGCTTATCCAAAGTGAGCATTGTTGCTGACTATGGGCTTTCTTTCCTCCATGGTTATATTTTTTCCATCTTCTAATGGCTTTGTCCAGCGTGATAAATGCATTATGTCGCATTATGTTTTGGGGTAATTTGATGGTCATGACGATGAGGTCACTGGCTCCTTAGATCAGCACTGCCCAGCCGCTGCATCTGAATCCAGTTTTATGATTGTGTAGTACAGCTGATGTGTGTGATGCAGAACCTGGGTGTCATACAGCCATGTACCATAAATGCCAACCAGAATCTCAGTAGCATGCTTGTTGTTGTCATATGTTCAGCTGCATAGATCAGTGTTTCTCAACCTTTTTTGAATTTACGCCCCCAACACCCCCTTGACATCATCATAAGCCTTCCAACGCCCCCTTAGTATTAAATGGACTAATGCCTCCCAATAGCAACTAAGCACCGCCCCCTCATGGCTGTACCCTTCTCAATGCCGCAACACCCTCTGGGGGGGCTGTAGAGCCCCTGTTGAGAAACTCTAAGCTAGGCACTCACTTCAGTTGGATGCCACAGTATGTAGCCTGTGTTAATTGAAGATGTAGCATACTTCTTGCATGAAGGTGAAACCATTGTCTGGAAAGAACCTGTGTTATGTTGAGACTAGGGGTGGGTATTGCCAACCACTTCCCGATACGATACGATATAGGGGTCACGATACGATACATCGCGATATATCGTGATACATGTGTATCAATAAATTAGACTTATTAGATTATTTTTTATTTTTTTTAGAAAATAGACATGAAGGAACAAATGTTACTTTTTTCTGACGAAAATGTAAAGGACTGCCTTCACAAAACGGTAGGTCTGGCAGTTGCTGTGTAGCATTCAAAATTCAATTTATGCTATTAAATGAAGTATCAATACTGACACCTACGATACGCGTATCGTGAAGAGGCCCGTGACGATATATCCAGATACCGATATTTTTAACACATCCCTAGTTGAGACCCAAGTACAATACAGTGCAACCTGTCTTAATCGAAGATCTGATACTATACTTGTGTTTGGTAAATCTGTCAGCATTGTTCATGAGCTCCACAGACAATATTCTGTTTTTCCATGTGCTGTTGGGAAGCTAAGCCATGCCAGGATACTTTTAAACACACCCAGCCAATGTTAATGGGAGGTATTCATACTTTTCAACCACAAATGTGAAAATGTCCTTATTGCCTTATCGTCAATCCATTACTTTCTAATTGACTGTAAACATGCCCGTGAAACCTTTCCATGACATATCACCTGTAATGAATGTCAATGATGACTGCTGTCATTAATTGCCATGTGCCAAATAGTCAACCTGTCACCTGACCTGTTTGTCAATGACTGTTTGACATTTAGCAAGATGACAAAGGCTGCCCATGCCATTGACAATGACGACAATGTCATGCCACTCAGGGGGGTGGGTGTCAAGAAAAGTGTTACCAGATGTGTTACTGAATGTTTTGTGGGGTTCAGATGTCAGGTGATACACTCACAGCTAATGCCCATAAATTAGTTGGTCATTAGTAATTAATGTACTGCAATGAATATGCACCGATAAACCACTAAAAAAACATAATTGACCCTGCTATGTTCTGTCTTGTGTGTCCTCTCTGCAGGAAAGCCTTACAGCACATGCCCCCTCTGTCCCTCACGCCAGCTTCCACCGAGTTCCCCAAGTTCTTCTCCGCAAACGTCCTGGAAGAAGTGGATGGCTTCCTCCTCCGAATAGCAGAGTAAAGTCTAAACACTGAAATAAATGATAGAAGACCGCAACACTGTTAATGCTCCCAGTGATTTATTTGCACTGCAAATAAATCACTGGGAGCATTAACAGTGTTGCGGACTTCTATCATTTATTTCAGTTACTCTATTTTGTCCAGCACCTGTGCCACTGATGTGCGCGCATTCTCCACCTTCTTAAAGTCTAAACACTGACACTTGTTCTTGCGTGTAGTGTCAGGGTTGTAGTTTTAGTACAGTAAGCCTGTGACGGTTAAGTTATCCTGAAGGCATAGTGAATGTGGAAGTTATGTCTTATTGAACACCAGTGACATCAGGGAAGTGCCTAAAGCCACACTAAGTCAATGTTTTGACAATCATTTCAGCATTTTATCAGCTTGTAAAAGGTTGAGAATTACTTCTGAATTTGTTTTGCTTTGCACAAAGTTTGGAGGTTTGGAACCTGTATGGTGGCTGATTAGGAAAGCCACGTAGTGTTGCTTTAAATATCACTGAGTGATATCAATAACAACACTTAGCCCAGTGTATTACACTTCTGCAACCAGCATATTTCAGCTTTTCATTCCTGCATGCGATGCTTTCATCAAGTTTTTTTAATGCTCATTTTTGTGTTACTGTAGTTTGACACTGTCAAACTTCACTTTTTAGGTGTACTGTATACATTAAATGACTTGCTATTTACACACTTGATCTTACTAACTTGACTAAATACGTGTCCTTCTCTCCCCGTGGTCCGTGTGCAGCTGTTGTGTGACTCCGGATGCAGAGCTGACGCTGCTGGCCTTCGCCCTGGCCCGGGGCAGCGTGGCCAAGATCCTGCAGTCCCTCTCGGGCATCTGTGACCACCTGCACCTGGAGTACCGCGCCTCCTCCCTCCTCAAGGCCATGGCTGCCGTCCGGCTACGCCTGCTGCACAGACACGGTATGGACGGACCAGCTAGGGCATCTCCTGACTCTAGTAGTAACCACCACATTGGAGGTTTCACTGTTGTTGACCCGTCTGTATTTAGTGGTGCATAAATGCCTTTGTGTGTGTGTGCGTGCGTGTGCGTGTGTGCGTGCGTGTGTGTGTGCGTGCGTGTGCGTGTGTGCGCGCGTATATATGTGTGTGTGTATTTACCCTCTTCACACTGTATTTACATGTGTTTTCGCGCATGTGTGTGTTTGTGCCTGTGTGTTTTTGCTTGTGCTGGGTCACAGGGAAGCCCCTCCAGCTGCGGCTACAGGCCTGTGATGTGAAGGGGAAAGAGGAGAAGTCTGGCCCTGAGAGCATGCTGACTGAGCCCAACACTGGAGATGGTATGTACAGTACAGCACATGAGGGGCTTTCTACTTACTCAAGCACTCTGTTTCAGCTTGTTTTATAAAGTTTGAACAACAGGTGTGCTAAAATTGATTAAGTAGGCAGTGACTACCCGCACTTGAATAGATAACATTTGAACAAACTAAGTCTTTGCTCAACAGACAGTCAGTTTTTGTGTGACAGACAATAGTGCATTGATTTGTAACCTGAGTAAGTCAGAGCTTTAATCTTTTGCTATTCTTCCAAATCAAGTCTTTAGGGCTGTTCTATTCGCTATACTTCTACTACTTAATGAGCCATAACCCTTTTATGCAGATGGGATCACACGGGCAATCTGACTCACTGTTTGGTGACAAAGGCCAACTATGTACATGATAATAACAACATTGCTGTTACATTACTGAGAGTCTTGAATAACAAGGCTGTTACCATTTTTGGTAGCAACAAGCTTATAATAGATGCCCTGCTAGCCTGAGTCTAATTATGTGAATGCTGTTGTTGAAAATTTCTTCAAACCATTTTTTGCCCTACTGGGTGCCATTTTTGTTCTTTTTTTCCTAATTATTGTATAGTCTGCTCCTTCCGGGTTTTGACTTCATGCTTTGGCGTTGACGATTGTGTTTGTTTGCAATGTTGTTTTTCTTCTGTGTTCACCAAAACTTTTAATTACCAACAAAATGATATGAATGAAAAAGAAGAATTCCAAGGCGCCGCATGAATGCAAGGCTTTATAAGTTTTGGTAAATGAGAGTGCCTGGGAATTATTTATTTTTTTATTATTATGAGTTTTTCATCCAAAGAACATTTCAAACAAATGACTTCTGAGTCCAGGGGGTTATACTAAGAACATGGTTAAGTGATAAACCAGGCTTAGTTAACCTACAGGAAGTGGTAGACCTCCTAATAGATGTACCTGCAGGCATCATTTAGTTAAGAACATGAGGACTCCAGGCTCTTCTATTAGATGATTTACCTCTACCACAAGTTTAACTTAACCTGGTTTACTACTGAACCAGCTTCTTAGTATGCCCCCCAGAAAGTGTGCCTAAAGCAAAGTTTTTTTTGTGTGAAAATGATCTGAATGTTGTGCTTATGTTTGTAGGTTTCCTCACCGAGGCCGGTAAGAAGAGAGCCAGCGTGATTCTTTCCACGGAGGACCAAAGCAGCTTCCAGGTCACGCAGATAAAGATCAAAGTAAGTGCACATGTTCATGGACTCAAACTTCAAGTCCCCATGTGAAACGTGTGTTTACAATTGGCCGTGACTAATGTCGCCCAGAGATTACATTCAGTGACGCAACACTGACCTACATTCAGATACAAATATTTATTTGTGTGTTGGTTTATGTGTGTGTATGTGTAAAGTTTGTTGGTTGGGTTTTTCAGCTGTACACTTCTGTCTACATTTTCTGTGCTCCAAGAATAATTCTACTGAGTTCAGTATTTCAGGCTTCTGCTAACATTTTCAACATCAACCATATGTAACAAGCAATATCAAAATTGCGATTCTGAATTCAGTCTTTTTGGACTTCTGTTAACATTTTCTCTAAACTATCTGTACCATATGTACTGTAACTAGACAATATCAAAGTCATGGTTCTGGTTTCAGGCATAATGACTTTAGTTCAGTTTTGCACTTCTATCTACATTTCCCTAGTGTAACTCAGTAATAAGGGAAGCATTGCATTGAGTTCAGTTATGCTCTCCTCTCTCTATGTTTGTAACCTAACAATAGCGCTAGCGGGCAGATGCTGCAGTTCCAGACTAAAAGGCAGTCATGCATACTAAATGGGAAAGGGAAGCTCCGTTTTTACCTTTTGTTTCATCTTTACAATGACCTCGTTGTTGTTGACATGAAAAGCCTTTGTAGTTTTCAAAATGGCTTGTGCCATTTTTTTTTTCTTTTGCCTCGTCATTGCAGGTGCGCAAAGGAGCAATTGGTGCCAAGTGTGGGCTTGTTTTTGCCTACAACGACTCAGACACTTTCAACGCAGAGAAACATTTTAAACGCTTCAAGAGGTACGATTCATGGGATTACAAGGACTACAAGGACTTTGTGCAGAAAGGGTGAGTGTTTTTATGGTCGACTTACTGTACATGCTTTATGAATTAATCATCCACCGGTCAAATCTGTCAAAAACTTTATTTATTTATTTATTTATTTATTTGAGGGAGGGGGTTCCATATCGTCAATCTGGGGACTTGAGTTCGATTCCGACCCAAGGCCATTACCAGATCCTTCTCTATCTCTCTCTCTCTCTCACCCTCTACTTTCATGGTACTCTCTCCCACTGTCCGATCCTACATCAGGTTTTTGTTTACTTTGGAGGCGCACACCCAAGTAAAGTAAAAATCCTGCCACATAAATGTATTTTCCCCAGCCAATTCTTTCAACCTGCTCATCTCAAGGTAGATGGCATAATAAGTGAAGCCGCCTATGTTTGATAGCACAGTACAGTACACATAGTACAGATGGCAGTAGGACAGACCATTCACTTTCTCAGTCCACTTTGCCCACCTCATTTCATCTCTGAGTAGCCACTTGTGAATTGTGAAACTGCACTTGCCCAACATGTGACATGAGGTTGTGGTGGCGTGAGTGTGTATGTGTGTATGCGTGGAGAGGCCACTGCAGAGGGTTTGTGTGTGTGTATATTTCTGGCCGGCGGGGCTGTAAATGTGACTCATAACCTTCAGTGTGAGTGGAGTGGAGTGGAGTGGAGTGTGTGTTGAAGTCCGGGCCCGTACTGAGCCACATGCCTCTCTCTCTCTGCTCTGTATGTATTATGTAGCTCCAATGGCAGTGGCAGCGGCAGCAGCACCAATGGCAGTGGAGCGGGGCAGGCGGAGGAGGAGCCCATTGGCTGCTTCGAGCTGGAGGACGACTGGAACGACGTGGAGATCAAGCTGCGCCAGTGTCGGGTGTCAAAGGTATGTGTCCACTCACACTCACGGAGGGTCAGTCACTCCTGCACCCGCACTCACGCGGTCACCTGAGTCAGTCACTCTTGCACTCGGTGGCATCCCTCTTCCGCTGCTCACACCCTCTCAATTTCAGCCCCTCCGCCTCCTTCCCCTTGCCTAATGTCTCTCTTTCTGTTTCTGTCTGTGTCTCCATCTTTTTCTCCTTCCTTCCTCTCCCTGTCTTGCTTTCTCTTTGTCTTTCCGTCGCTGTCTGCCTCATTCCATCTCTCTGTCTCCCTTTCTCTTTCTGTCTCTCTCTTGTTTGGTGTGAAAAGCCCATTGTATTCACTCTCTGTCTGTCTGTCTGTCTGTCTGTCTGTCTGTCTGTCTGTCTGTCTGTCTGTCTGTCTGTCTCTCTGTCTGTCTGTCTCTCTCTCTCTCTCTCTCTCTCTCTCTCTCTCTCTCTCTCTCTCTCTCTCTCTCTCTCTCTCTCTCTCTCTCTCTCTCTCTCTCTCTCTCTCTCAATCATATTCATCCCCAGTACCTCATAGTCTGTTAGGAATAAGCATAACCGTGCTGAGTAAAATGAGTGCTTTACAATTTTCAAAAAGGAGCCATGACTCCAAAATGTTGTGTATCATGTGAAATTGTGCCATTATTTTGGACTCTTTAAGTGCATTGCAGTGACTCGTTGACCTCTGGGTGAACTTAAAGGGACACTGTGTGAGATTTTTAGTTGTTTGTTTCCAGAATTCATGCTGCTCATTCACTAATGTTACCTTTTTCATGAATACTTACCACCAGCATCAAATTCTAAGTATTCACTATGACTGGAAAAATGGCACTTTTCATACATGAAAAGGGGGATCTTCTCCATGGTCCGCCATTTTGAATTTCCAAAAATACCGGTAGCCATTTTTAGCTGCAAAATGACTGTACTTGGACCATACTAGAAAATATATGTTTATTACTTAGTAAACTTTCATGTAAAGATCAAATTTGGCATTAGGCAGTTTCAATGAGCAGCATAGTTGCAGTACCTTTTTTGACCATTTTCTGCACAGAGTCTTTTACTAGACCTGCACTACAACTCCATGTACTATGAATTTAGTTGTTGAGGTATTTTTAATTCCTCTGTGAACATGTGTGTGTATGTTTGGTTTGCTTCTGTAGGTGTATATTTATGTGTATGATTTTCATTGAGCTGCTTGTTCTACTGTAGTGAATATTTAAACACCTTTGGTTAAACATGCTCATTTCTTTTCAACCTAGCATGTAAGTCGAACATAAAGAACCTTTTTTGTGACACATTTAGTTCACCTTGCTCCTCTGCCCATTCTCTGTCCCCTGTCTCCCCCTCTCCACAGTTCCTGATGGTGAAGTTCCTGTGTGCGCGGCAGGAGTCTGCGGAGCGGCTAGGGGTGCAGCAGGTGAGCTTCAGCGGCTACCTGTGTCCCGGCGCCGACCAATCAGAGCCCCTGGAGGACCTGAACCCTGACCCAGAGGGGGCGGAGCTAGACCTAATCAGCGGACACACCCTCCTGAGGAAGACACTTTTCTTCATCCAGCAGCTCACAAGAGACCTGGTATATTACTTACACACACACACACACACACACACACACACACACACACACACACACACACACACACACTGCTTTTGGCAGATGCTTTTACAATCGAGGACATAATCTTACAATCGAGGACATAATCATAGCCAAGATCACTAGCAGATACAAAGTGCACAGGAAACAACAAGTGCAGATGATAAGTAGGGTAAGGTTTTTGTAAAGTACAGTAGCACATGGTTAAAGCAAACACACACACACACACACGCACACACGCACACACACTCACACACACACACACACACACACACACACACACACACACACACACACACACACACACACACACACCCTCCAGAGCAAAATATTACTCTTTATTCAGTAGCTTACAGGTACTGGAGACCTGGGGCTTCATTTATAAAACTTTGCGGAAGAAATGTGCCAAAAGATTTACCTGATTCTTGGGAACGCCCCCGCGTGACGTAGCCGAACGCAGCCAGATGATGTAAATCAGGTTACCAAAAGATGGCGCACGCACGAATTTCAGGATGTGCGTGCGCAAGAAAATATTCAGATTTATAAAGCATGGCGCACGCACGTTCCACGTTGATTTCTCTTTATAAATCCCAACTCACTCTGAAGTTGCGGCACATGTGCGCGCCTGTGGACACACCCATAATTATCCATGAATATTCAGTGAAATGCCCTAAATGAATATTTATATCTGTGGACGGCATGCGGAAAGCAGACGAGATAGCCTATTTACCACATGTGGAGCAGTTTTATTAGATAGGCCTAGAGAACGTTGGGCAATGTGGAGCAGTTAAGTTTGGGAAGTCGTGCAAAAAACAAAATCCCTCGAATTGCAGCATGTGCATGGTTATGTTCGCAAAGGTCACGCTATACCAGAGGTAAAAAAATAATAATTAAAAAAAAAGGATGGCATGGACATTAACCTGCCAGGTCATGGACATGTAGTATTAATTAAGTTGTGAACAAGGGGAAAAATAGCTGCGTCAAGGAAACATCTCACATGGCATGTCCCCATGTGAAATTCACCGGTAGAAAATCTATTCGCTGTCTCATCGCACCTCATATGCACCGGGTTTACCGTTGGTCACTGCGCGCAGCTGTCTGCTTTTAGTTCAAAGCGACGCCCCAACTGTCGATCGACACATCCACAGACAGCATGACATCTATGGGCATTTTCTAGTCTGTATTTATTTAATGTGTGTATTATAAACGTGCATTATCAGTCTATAAGGCCAGCTGTCTTAGAAATGCATACCTCTGCTTACTTGCTGACGAACCGCATGAAAAAGAAATGGCATGCAACAAGAGAAACGAAGCTGTCCATCAGTATGGCACTTGGCTGTATGCTTGCCTGTATGCCGAATGGCTGAGAAAATCAACCATTATCTTTCTATTAGTACAGCTGCACTTGGGACTCGAGCAGATGATTCTGCAACTGGCTTAAATGTTGGCGTAATTCCTTGCAGAGTCAGAACGCACAAACGATTATAGCCTACAAATACTGGAAAGGTCCATGAGTGATAAACAGAATTTAGGGTATTTCCAAATGTCATATACCCTAAATATAAAATTTGAAGCGTCGGTTACTTACGAAACATGCATGTGACTATGGATAGGCCAGGTAGGCCTGCTAATTATTTTCCACCATTACCAAACAAACAACAAACGACTGTTTTTCATTGCGAACTGGATTAAAGTTAAAGTGGCTATCGTGACACGTGAACTCCGATTTCCCTACCAATTTCGGGTCGTTCTTCCAGCTACCTCCCGAGGTTGCGCTTTCTGCGTTTGGTGTTTTGTTTAGGGCGTATGCATGTATGAGGCGCCGCCTAGCCAATATGTCAGGAATTGCATACACATCACCGCTAAAAGCTTGCACGTACCTTACTTTTCCTCGCACATCACCGCTAAAAGCTTGCACATACATTACTTTTCCTCGCACATCACCCGAAAGGTTTGCACGTACACTGTTATTTGCTTGCACTCGAACAGGAAAACGTTGTGCATACGCCACATTTTCATGCACGCAGTAACAAAAATCTCACACACAAACTACTTTGACCTCGCACACACACCACTTTTGCCTCTCACACATACACACATTACACTCATACGCACAATACTTTTATTTGCACATGCACGCCAAACGCTCACACATAATTAGACTTTACTTCGCACATATCCCACTTTTCTATGCACATACACCCTTAAAGCTCGCACACATACCAGTGTTACTACGCACATGCTTGACTTTTCCCTCACGCACATACCACTTTTTTCTTACACATCACTACCATTCAAAATCGAGATTTCAGATGGTGTTTATGACAGGGAAATGGTATGTGTGCGACGACGTTAGTGTTGTGTGTCTCTGAGAAAGTGGTGTGTGTGTGTGTGTATGTAAGTTGTAGTGTGTCACACACAAAAAGTGTTGTGTGTGCGAGCTAACATGTAAATTAAGGGCCAAGCTCCGCCCAGGTGCCAGCTCATTATGCAAAATGCAGACCGAGTAAAGAAAACATTGAATATTCTGACCATTCTGAACGTTACCCTTCTATTATGTAATATATATATATATATAAATAATAAATATGAATGGTGATACAGTTTCAGAAATAAAAATATTAGCGTCCACTCAAGACAGGAAGTGAAAAAACAACAACCGGAAAACCAGCCCAACCCACTTCCTTTGCCTGAACGTGGGTTGCTCGCACATTTAACGGACTGACGAACGGACTTCGAAATGGCTGCGCATACCAGGGACAGGGACGCCATGTTAAATCAGGCTATAGGGCTTTTTAAGTAAGGGTTAACGTTCGGCGAGAAGGTCGCTACCGTGGAATAGCAGCACGACAGAGAGAATCTTTAGACCCCGACGCGGAGCGGAGTTGTTCTCTCTGAAGTGCTGCTATTCCACAAAGCGACCGACTCGCCGAAAGTTAACCCGCTTATTATATGGATATACTTAAATGATTCACACATGGCGGGACATTTCTTTAGGCCTATTTAATGTTAAGATTGTTGCTGCGCAAAACAAAACAGTGCCGTTGTGGAACACCGCTAGGCAACAGCTAGGTAGCCAGGACAACAGGTGTTGTCTATCACAGCAGCTGATTAGAGTGACAAAAGACCGGACCCCCTGCGGAGTGATATGAAACATTCGCTTTAGCCACTGACTTGTATACAAGCCAGTGGCTTTAGCAGTGAACGTCTTGTTGCCATTGACAGCGGTAGCCAGGACAACGCTGTCTATCACAGCAGCTGATTAGAGTCTTGTTGAAAAGTCGCTTTAGCAGTGAAAAGTCTTGTTGCCATTGACAGCGTCACAGCGGTCTGTTATAGACCAACCCGTCCGTTATCGAAAAATAACAGACGTCCGAACGTTGGGGAGCCCCGTTGAAATGAATGGAGCATTCGACAGATGACGTCACAACCATATAATAAACACAAATAGATTCTCCTGGAAATTCAGGCGTTAACATCCAGGCAGGTGTTAACAATTTAGCTCGTTCTAATAATTCGACACCAACACCAATTGGCACCATTCAATGTTTTCTTTACTCGGTCTGCATTTGCATAATGAGCTGGCACCTGGGCGGAGCTCGGCCCTTAATTTACATGTTAGCTCGCACACACAACACTTTTTGTGTGACACACTACAACTTACATACACACACACACACACACCACTTCTCAGAGACACACAACACTAAACGTCGTCGCACACACACCATTTCCCTGTCATAAACACCATCTGAAATCTCGATTTTGAATGGTAGTGATGTGTAAGAAAAAAGTGGTATGTGCGTGAGGGAAAAAAGTCAAGCATGTGCGTAGTAACACTGGTATGTGTGCGAGCTTTAAGGGTGTATGTGCATAGAAAAGTGGGATATGTGCGAAGTAAAGTCTAATTATGTGTGAGCGTTTGGCGTGCATGTGCAAATAAAAGTATTGTGCGTATGAGTGTAATGTGTGTATGTGTGAGAGGCAAAAGTGGTGTGTGTGTGCGAGGTCAAAGTAGTTTGTGTGTGAGATTTTTGTTACTGCGTGCATGAAAATGTGGCGTATGCACAACGTTTTCCTGTTCGAGTGCAAGCAAATAACAGTGTACGTGCAAACCTTTCGGGTGCATGTGCGAGGAAAAGTAATGTACGTGCAAGCTTTTAGCGGTGATGTGCGAGGAAAAGTAAGGTACGTGCAAGCTTTTAGCGGTGATGTGCGAGGAAAAGTAAGGTACGTGCAAGCTTTTAGCGGTGATGTGTATGCAATTCCTGACATATTGGCTAGGCGGCGCCTCATATGCATGGGTCAAACTTTGCGTGGAGCTGCGCATGTTTACCGCCAAGTTCTTTTTCTATAAATACCAAACCTTGCGGTGAACTTGGTGTGCGCAGTCTTTTGTGCGTACGCACCCGTTATAAATAAGGCCCCTGGTTTATAATACACACACACGCACTCCTCAGGAAAACACTTTTCTCATCCAGCAACTCACACACACACACAGACGCACACACACGCACAGGCACTTGCACACACACACACCCTCCTGAGGAAAGCCTTTTTCTTCACGCGCACACACACACTCTGAGATAATCAGATGGTGATATTTTGGCATTATGCCCATTCAACTCTCTTTATTCACTAAAACATTAATATCGAGTCTGGGGTGCATTTCTCGAAAGTGTAGTTGCTAACTATGGTAGCTACTTTGTTAGTCGCAATGCAATTTCCCATTGGCAACTACCCAAGTTGCTAACTGCTAACAACTACGCTTTCGAGAAATGCACCCCTGTATTGATATTTTCTTTAATTTGTATGACTCACTCATGTCTGTCTCTTTTGTACTCCATTCAGGATTCTTCCCTTTACAAGCAGAAGTTCCTGCTCGACTTCAGCGGTTTAAACCTGCATCTCTTCTGGAGCTTCTACAACAAACTCAGGAATATGTGAGTGCCCATCTCCTCCTTTCATATGTTTACTTACACTACTTAAAATTGAACGATTATCTGTTGAGACATGTAGGCACTACTCTTACTGTGTTTCTGTATGTATTTGTGTGCGTGTGCGTGCGTGCGTGCGTGTGTGCGCCTGTACGTGTGTTTCTGCGTGCATGTGTGTGTTTCTGCATGTTTGTTTGCCTGTTTGTTTGTTTGTGCGTGCGTGCGCGTGCGCTCTCTTTCCCATGTGTGCATCAGTGAGGGTGAGGAGGTGGTGAAGACGAGGGTGCTGCTCCTTCAGCTGCTGCAGAATTGCTTCCCTGTGCTGCCAGGCCCCTCTCCCCTGCAGAGCCCAGAAGACACCCCTGCCCTCGCCGCTACAGCCCCTGCTGCTGCTGCTGCCGCCGCGGCTGCTGATGCCCCTGCTGCTGCCTCTGCTGCCAGCGCCATGAGCCTGGCAGATAGGGAACACTCAGAGGCCGTTTGGGAGCTCTACACCCACCTGTGTCAGGGTAAGGGCCCCCGTGGGCAGTTGTAGAAGAGGGGCCAGCGGGGGCCAGGCTCCCTGTAGAATTGCTTTTGGCCCCTGTTATGGCCCCAATACTGAACAGCCAATGAATATGCCAATCATTTGAAACTATATGTTTTCGTATTTAGTGCGTATTTAGTTATTTAGTCTTTTATAGCTATTTGTGTAATAACCTCACTACAATATTGTCCATTCACGCGGGCCTTTTTTTGGGGGGGGGGTGTAGTACATTTATATATTTTTTAAAAAAAAAATGCAGTACAGTGAATAATTTCTGTTTATAACACAGTTTCATTCGTCCCTCATGCAGGGGTCTATGTAATGAAAAAAATAATAAAACAAAATAGGAGCAGAGATAAGAATTTAAGAGTACTGTGAAATTGTTAACACATAGACAAAAAGGGTCTAAGAGGGTAGGCTATGCCTTTTCCCCACACACACACAGGCGTACACATTCTACATGAGGGGTGCTGGTCACAGGGCCAGTTTTTCAAAATTCCTCCCATTGAAAGGGCTGAACAACATATTACACATTTATGTCTATATTCACATTCATTTCTATATACAGCTCAATGTCTCCTCTGCCGTGTCAATGAAGGCCTGTCACCTAACTCATTACAACTGTAAAACAAAGCCTGGAGAGTGTTAGTAAACTCATCCCAACTGTCCCTTCTCTGAAGGTTTTTTTTATTGCTCCCAAACCCAAGTTAACTACAACAACTTGACTAGGCTTTTGATCCCTCTGTCTTTCAAGCACTTGTAGTTTTCTCTATAGGATGTATTTACTCCAGGAGGAAAATGCGAAGGAAATCGTAATTCAAATCGTTTTTAACAAAAACGGAAATCGTAAAAAAAAAGTAAAAAAAAAAAAAGTTATTATTATTATTATTATTATTTTTTTTTTTTATTTTTTTTTTTACATTTTCGCAAACTATGGCGGCCAAATTTAAACTATGGCGGGCCGCCATAGTTTCCTCAATGTATGGGAAACACTGGTCCATTCATCTAGCAAATACTTAATTACGTATACAATCTGTATCTGTTTTTGTAAATGTCCTGTACAAAGAAAATGTCTTATTTTACTTGTCTATTGTTCATCAGTGGTGGACAGTCCGGAGGGGGAGAGTGCGGCAGACAAAGGGCTGAGATGGGAAGCCATCAAGGCTATCCTCAATGGAGCCGTCATATTCTTCCCTCACAAACAGAGCCGGAGGGACAAACTCTTTGACCTGATGGTACTTTGAGTATTGAATGAAAATTTCTTCTGGAGAAATGAAAACTTAAACATTATTTTTTAAATTTTAATTATTTAATACCGGTATTACTACGTACTATTACAGCATGTCTGTTGGCATTATTTTTCTTACCTTGCTTTTTCCAAATCATGGCTTTCCTAATCCTGTTTTCTCTCCTGTCGCGTGTAGACGAGCATCACTGAGGAGGACCAACTGGAGTCTGTTAAGCTCACGTTCGAGTCTCTTTGTAACTACTTCAGGTAAGCAGAAGATGTATTGCCACTGTATTGTATTGTGTTGTATTTCATTTAATATTATATTGAAAACAATTATATTCAGGATTTTGATGTATCTAGTATTTTTTTTATTACATTCCTATAGTGGTATATACCGTATTATACTGTATTGTTTAGTACATCAGTTTGATAGAACCATGTGTTAATACAATCCATTATAATATGTGTATGAATGCAAAGTTAACACCATAACATGGGTACTGACCTCATGAGGACCTTCCCCTGTCCCCTGTCCTGTGTATTGTTCCCCCAGTGACAAGGACCCCAGCGGTCTGCTTCTGTTGCCCCCTAAGGACGCCCCCGCGGACTTCAACATCAGCCCCGTGCTGAGCGTCATGGACACCCTCATACGGGTTGCCATGAGGGAGGTGGGTGGCCTGTAGGGAGAGTGTGTGTGTGTGTGTGCGTGCGTCTGCGTGTGTGTGCATGTGTCTGAGAGAGAGACAGACAGACGGATTGTGTATATTTGAGAGATTAGTGGAATGTGTTTGAGAGAGAGAGAGAGACAGAGAGAGAGAGTGAGTGAGTGAGTGACTGAGAGTGCGTAAAAGAGAGAGAGTGTGAGTGAGTGAGTCAGTCTGTATGTGTGTGGTCTGGTAGAGTTGTAGCTCTTTTGGCTGCGGCCCCCTGGCTGTGCCTATTTATTGCGCTGTGGGCATGAAATATGTATAGCGCCTGACAAACACGCAAGGCGCCTTCATTACCATTTCATGACTCATATTCTACCGTCTTCTACCACAGAATGCACAACCCCTACAAAAGACTTTCCCTTTCCAACTCTTAGACTTAAAAGCAGAACACTGCTCAGTTTTAAATCAGTTCAAGGACATTGTTTGGGGATTTGCCCTTTGGAAAGGAGTGATTTCTCCAGCATCATACTGTAACCTGTTTCTTTAGTGGGCATAGACTATTATGCAAGTTGCCAAATTTAGGCAATTCACAGATCTGATCAGAGGGTTGATACTTAATTGTAACTGTTATGATTGTTAAGATGTATTTCACGTTTGGGTATTATTGTCACAATGATGATTGTGTTGTTCATTTGAAGTCTGCCTTCCTCATGCCTATGTAAAGCTTAATTTTAATGATTCCATATAGGAGAATGAAGGGAGCACTGTAGTGAAGTTACAGGTGAAGTTGTTTTACATGGTGTAGTGTTTTCACTTTTTGGTGTGCCATTCATGACAAAAGCATTGTGCATTATTCATTGGTCTGTCAGGGCAGTCTGAATGTATGCTAAGTATAGGACGCCCCCCCCCCCTTTGTGTACTGTATGTGCCCTCTGAGGGTAGTGACACTGCACAAACACAATGGTGTCTGATGTCTTTGTGTGTGGTAATGTTTGTGTCTGTATGTACGTACGTGTACCTGCATGCATGTGTGAGCTTGTACATGTGCTGTATGTGCATGTGTTCTTCTCAGTGTGTGAACTTTTTTGTGAATGATTATTGCATGCTTTTACACATGTATTTGTGTCAATGAAGCTCCTTGGATAATCGTCTTTCAAGTCCCAAGAAAAAATCCAGCCAACTTACAACTGTCTTTGAATTAGATGACATGGGCGATGTAATGTTGGTGGTAGCCCCATAATGCATGCCGTTTAGGGATGCAAATTATCGATTAATTCATTAATCATTAGTTGATAGTGTTATCGATCGACTTTCGATTAATTGATAAGCGGCGTTTTTTCACCTGAATTTCATAGGGCCTTTTAAAATATCAGCTAAATAGTTAAAACACTGAGTTCAAAAAGTATAGGCATATATTGTTATATTAAATAAATTATATTAAGAGAATTACATTTTGATCATTTAGCCCATATTGTATTATGTTATATTATATTATATATTCCTCAAGTAATTATGCATTAGGAAAAGAAAGCAGACATGTTTTCTATGGCATCTCCACACCACCTTTGGGGGGGCATTGCTTGGTTTCACCCAGGAGTGAACTAGTAGCCCCATGCCCCCTCTATGTCGCCTTGCTGTTGCCTGAGATATGATGACAGACAACGTTGAGTGAAACGTAATCATACGGGCTGTGATCAGACTCAGAACTTGTTTGCATATAGGTGTGTCAGCCAGCATGGTCAACCACAAGCATTTTAATTTTACACGCTTCAAAATAAAGAAATGCTATATTTTGGGGTGTGTGTTGTTGTCCATAATGCATAGTAATGTCAACAAAGTTCGTTTCTGAACAAAAAAAGCTATTTCCTGTGTCTGTAAGGAGAGCTAATAAGCTAACAGGCTCCATTGAGAATGAATGGAGCTATGACAACAACACTTACAGCTAACATGGATTCACCTGAAATTGAACAGATGGTGCTCCTCTTCATGCATGGTCATATATTACCATGCACAGTTCAGATAATACTAGTCTTGATATCCGACAGGGTGTTGGTGATTAAAATTACAGCTCACAATTTGAAATGACTACGTTTGTGATTTCGCTAGTTAGCACGCTAAGCTAACATAGCAAGCTTAACCATACAGTGAAATGCTGCTTGCAGTGACATTTGCCTGTCTTGAAAGATCGTTTTTTTCATAATTCAAACAATAACAACTTACACCATTGGTCTTGGCATAATCACAGATTCAAGTACACATCTCCAAAAGACCCACAAGAACTCTAGAAGTTGCAATGACGATTTAATAGATAAAATCTGCGCACCATGGATTTCAATAGGACTAGAACTAGAACTACTCAACAGTCTCTTGCCCCTTCTAGCAATTAATCGCGATTAATACAACCTCTAGCAACCTCTTGCTCGACATAATTAATCTAAAGTCGATTAATCATTTGCATCCCTAATGCCGTTCCATCAGAAAAGATCAAATAAACATAGTATTTCACTACTGTGACATCACACAGGGGCTTTACAGTAGGAATGCACTACGACTTGGTTATTGCCATTCTGGTAACTGTGAATTTATAATGCTGTGTCTTAACAGGTCAATGTGTTACTGGTTTTATATTTTCTTTTTTATTGTGTGCGTGTGCGTGCGTGTGCGTGCGTGCGTGCGTGTGTGTGTGTGTGTGTGTGTGTTTTAATCCCCATCAGTGTGAGGCGGTGATGGTGGAGCAGAGTAAGGGCCCGAGTCGTAAGGTGCTGCTGTCCCTGTACTGGGCCCTGCAGGGCAACCTCCTCTCCTGGTGCTACCTGCAGCTGAAGGGAGGCCAGCCCACCGCCTGCGAACTGGCCAAGGCCATCCTCACAGAGTGTAAGCATCACATGAGTATCAATGTGTGTGTGTGTGTGCTTGTGCGTGCTCGTATGTGTGTGTGTGTGTGTCAAAGCAGTTCTCACCAAGTGTAAGCCTGACCTTTTGAGCTCTTAATTGCTTCAACCCTCTGCTATTCTGCTACTACGATTTGTCAGTTATTATACCATGCTGGAGATGAGGAGCATTCATTATTTAGGGTTATTTTTGCATTGCAGTCATTGCTGTTGTTCTTTTGGATTACAGTCAAAACTTGAAGTTATGTAATGGCAGTCTGTGACAATGAAGATGGTAAATAAAAAGCAGAGGCTCCTAGGAAACATATTCTACCATGCAGTGAATTTGGCTTAAATGAACTGTCCACCTTATTTCAGGACATTGCTTATCTGTAGTTAAACCCTGGTAAAAGATGATTTTTTTTCTCTGTGTTTGCAATACCTAGTTTGACAGTATAGCCGTAGTTAAGGTAGCAATGGAAGTCTATGGTAACAAATAAAACATCATCAAATGTTCCTATAATGCACTTTAAAATGAATGTAAAATTCACCAGAGTGCAAAAATGTCTATTTAATTCTTCTCATCTTCCACCTCTCCTCCTTTTCCTTCTCCTCATCCTACTTCTCCTCATCTCCTCCTCCCCTCCTCGTCTCCTCGTCTCCTCCTCATCTCCTCCTCCCCTCCTCGTCTCCTCGTCTCCTCGTCTCCTCCTCTGCTTCCTCCTCTTCTCCCTGCTGCAGATGTTCACCAGTTCCTGACGGGGGTGCGTACCATGCTGTCGTCCCTGCTGCAGCACCACAGCAGTACGGAGCTCATGGACAAGCTCAGTGGCTCCATCATGGCCATCGCCACCAGGCAGCTGGTACAATTTTTTTTGTAGAACAATCATGTGTGATATATAAAGTAAACTGTATGTTGGAATGGGGAATAGAAAGTGCCGCAGACTAATGCCGCAGCACGGTAGATGAGATTCCAGGTTTTGATGAAGTACTTTACCTGTTAAATCCATTTAATCACAGTTATATTTTGTTACATGTTGTATCCACAGTTGTGACATTCATTCATTCATTCCTTGTATGTTCTGATGTATGTGTGTGCCTGTGTGTGTAGATCATCTTCCTGCTGGAGCTGTGTTCTCTGGACATCCCCCACTGTGGCCTGCTGCACAGCTTCTGCTCTGTGGTGGAGCTGCTGTCCAGCCTCTCCTGTGACACTGGGGACATCTTCTCCTCGGTCAGTGCTCAGGGTGACATGGTGTAAAATAAATAATTTATGACTATACTATATGTTATGTTCTTTTATGGCCATGTATCATTTATGTTTTGGTTGTTGTGTGTGCTTATATGGTTTGTTTATGGTATGAATGTTCTTTTGGGCTTAGACGTCAGGTGATACAACCACAGTTAATGCCCATACATTAATTAGTATTTAATGCACTGCAATGAATATGCTTCCTAGAAAATCCACTAAAAAGTTTTCAAAAATCATTCAATCCATACAATAGTGGTATTGGCTGTGGTTGCACCACCCTGACGTGCTACTACTGTACTAAAATGTCATTGACCCATATGTGTGTCGTTACAGACGGATGTGGAGACCTGTCAGCAGCCGCTGCAGCCTGTGGTGCTGAAGACGTGGGACATGGAGTCGCTCCACAATTACGAGAACGGCCAGCACGAGACCACCGTCTTCGTCTGCCCCGGCGCCACCTCCTTCGAGGTGGAGTTTGATGATCGCTGCGAAACCGAGAAGAGGTTAGTTGGGTGCAGGGCTGCACTGGGACCAAAAGCTCCGCAGCACACACTGCTCACTGCACCCCACGAAATTGCATTTATGCCTCACCCGTGCATGGGGGCAGCCCCTATGGGAGCAGTGTGTCGGTACGATACCATACTCAGGATACCTCAGTCATGGAGGAGGATGGGGGAGAACATTGATTAATTACTCCCCCATCGACCTGGGGGCACTGGTGTCGAACCAGCAGCCTTTGGGATACAAGTCTGACGCCCTAACCACTTACTCATAACAGCCCTGACAGTGGGTTGGTCTCTAAGGAAATACAAAAACCCATCAGCCTTGGCTCATGAGGATTGTTAGCCCTTCTTGGAAATGATCAGTCTGCCAGATTATCAGTACCTTCCTGGTTGGGTGGTTTGTTGATATTTGCAGCTGGCTGTGTTTCAGCAGAATTTGCTGCCAGCGGCTCCTACTGTGCTGAATTGAATTGGCTTATCTGGAAGCATTTCCTCTAAACTGCGGTGACGGCGGTGGATTCCGTGGTCTGGCGGTCTCATTTTTCTTTCTTTCTTTTCAGGTATGATTACCTGGAGTTCACTGATGCAAGAGGCGGCAAGGTTCGATACGACATGAAGGTCGGCACAGAGAAATGGCCAAAGGTAATCAGAGAGGACACCTCATCGCTCAGGCTTTATTTACGACCACACTGCAGTCAGTCGCTTACCAAAGTAAATTTTACTTCTCTGACGATGTTCATCAGATTGTTAAAATATTTGGAGTATCTTCATCTGTAAACTGCTCTTTGAATAAATTGATGCTATTTTGGCTTGGGAGAGTCATAATCATCTCAGGAAGGATCATTCTCAAGATCAGTCATTACTCCAACACCAATATATTAGGCAAAATTTGTTTCATAGGAGGCATTTTAATTTAAAAACATTTTTTTGGCTTATGTCTTTAGATCAGACATTTTTTCAATCGGTACACTATAAATCAAACTAGGCACACCATTTCCTGTACTACTTAACTGCAGTGGAGGTTGCTCTTACACTGGAAGTTGTGTTTGATCTGAAGTCATAGAAAATAGCAGTTCAGCATTTATTTAAACCGGGTTTCACATGAGAAGTTTTGTTGTTGTTTCCTGATGAAGATTCAACGAAAGATGATTTTCAACACCTTCTTTCTCTATGTGTGTCATCTCCTCTGTAGAAAGTGACATTCAAAGGCGGTCCCCAGCTGCAGTTCCTCTTCCACTCGGACAGCAGTAATAACGAGTGGGGCTACAAGTTCAATGTGACGGCGTACGGCCTACCGGACGTCACCGTGTCCTGGATCTCCGACCTGCAGCTGCTGGTGTCCAGGCTCATGGGGCATCTGGCATCCCGCACCATGGCCCTCAAGACACCACAGGGTGAGCAGCAGAGCGCTGAACTTTATTCATTTAATTAATACATTTATTTATTATTATTATTATTATATACTATATATTATCAATACCAGGCTGGTCAACTTCATGCATTATACATTTAATACATTTATTATGTATATTATTTATTATTATACCACACCACAGAGTCTGCTAAAGACAGCTGAACATTTTATTGGCGTTTACACCTTTATTGTTCAGACAGGAGAGTGAGAGACAGACGGGGGGTGGGAGTGGATGAGGATCGGAAAATGAACCTGGGTGAACCGTTGTAATGGTACAGTGTCTTAGCCCACTGAAGGACGGCATCGTTTTTTATGAAAGGTGTGACATGAGGATGGTCTTGTGAGAGCCAGTGTCCTTTACCGTCATGTAGTTCAGTATGACAGAGGAAGTAAGTGTTCATCTTCATCTTAATTTCATTCAGACACACTTGAAGGCAAAGAGCAGCCTGCTGCCAAGATGAATCATGTTCTCTCGTCAACACTGTGGAAGTCCATCTTCAGACACGGCCTCGCCAACACAGACTCCAAGTTCCAGGACAATGAAAAGGTAAAGTCTCCCATAAAAAGTTTATCCTGTCTTGATTACAAAATCAAATGAGCTGATTTTTTTTTCATTTTAATTTAATTGTTTAACTTATAAATATTCTGCCATATTAAACACTGAAAACACCACATTAAGAACAAAAACATATATTTTGACTGGATCTTAAAATGTAACAACAAATACTTTGTAGAAAAATATAAGCACAACGTACGTAGATTAACATAGTTCTTAAACTTGGCTGCTAAATAATCCACTAAATATTATCCTTTTGCAAGTTGAAAAAGGCCAGATGGTCGAAATGTTTGATTAAATAATTTAGCATCAGCAACAGGAATGTGCAGTCCTTTTCATCCTCTGCTACAAGCCTCCCGTGACCAGCACCTCAGAACCCTACTGTGCTTTGATACCCACTTCAGATAGAAAGCTGAATATGTAAACACCTTCAAAAAATGTCTCCTGACCCAGGTGGAGCTGGAGG
>NC_085863.1:40178153-40205653 GCF_034702125.1 Engraulis encrasicolus
CAACAGCATCAGCAATGGTTGGGGCCCAGGGAGGGGAGCCGGTGTCTCCCGCGGCCCTGCAGCGGCGCTCCATCTTCAGCCGCGAGCGCCTCCGCCTGCTCTCCTTCCGCTCCATGGAGGAGCCGCGCATGGCCCCCTCCGTCAAGGACCGCCACCCCATCCTCAAGGACATCCTCAACTTTATGAAGGACCAGCCCATCACCGTGGCCAGGTACTCGGACAAGGACAGCAGTACAGTAGTAGTAGTAGTTGCAGTAGTGCACACTTCTCCACTGCTGAGGTTCAGGGAAGAGATGCTGAAGTTGGACACAATTCACAGATCAAGTTTTCCTTTAGAAAGTGATCTTTGAGTCTGGTACTTGAATGGACCAAACACTGAAGTCTTTCAGAAAATACATGGAGTGAAAGCATCAATGTGTCACATCCCCCCATTTCCGTGTACTGTATACATGTACAACGTATATGTAAACAAATACACTTTTTTTTCATCAAAATCTTACTTTCATGTAAATGTGTTGAGAACTTCTGAGTAAGCTTAAATTATTTATATAGCCCTAGCAGTGTGTCTTCTATGTTTTGCTGCTCTGAAGTGGATTGCTGATTGCTTTGCCTCATCATGACCTGTTTCCCTCTGCAGTGTGGTTCAGACCTTGGCCCTGAAGAAGGCTCAGGCCCAGAGCGTGTGCAAGGTGCTGGAGACGGTGCAGTGGTGTCTGCGCGCCATGGGGAAGCCCCACCTCTTCCAGGCGCCCTGCATCCTCTTCCTCCAGGAGCTGCTCGCCTGCCAGAAGGACTTCTCTAGGTAGGTTTAAAAGAAACATTTGCATAGCTACCAGGCATACCTTCAAACGGCCAAACTGTTTTTATTGAACTGTAACAGCAAACTGAGCTGAGTGTTGGCATGAATTGTGCTTTACAAGTAAAGTTATTATTAGTTATGTCTGCTTCTCCAGACAGGGATCCACACAGTGGAGTTCAGCACCACTATGCTCAACAGACACTAAGACATTGCTGCTATCAATTGATGCATACCTAGTGGATTAAGTTGTTACCATATGTCTATCCTGCGTGTGTGTGTGAGGTGATAACCTTTGCTCCATTGCATTTTACTCTTGTGATAACCCTTTCTCTTTGGCCCGCTTGTGTAGTTATTTCTCGCAGCTGTCTGGCTGTGGTCAGGACTTGCGTGACGAGGTGCGGCGCTCCTACCATCGCCTGGTGCTGATGCTGGTGGAGGCTGTGCAAACCTTTGGCAGCCTTAACACAAAGTAAGACACCTGTCCATCACTATACACCTCACACATCCACTCACAATCTACCTACTTCCAACTATTCAGCCCTCACACCAAATGGATATGAAAATCTAATGACCACTGTCCCCTATTCCTCCACCTGCCATGCATCCTTCATCCACTATACGCTCCCATTTAAAGACCTCTGGCAATCTCAATACAAACTAGAATGGGCACTCGGTAGAGCGCAAACCTTCGCCTACGCCACTTATTTTTTTCTGGCCATCTTCAGAGTGTGGGGCATAACATTCTCCAAATTTTGGTGTTAGTTTCATTGAAATCGGACCGGAATATCGTAATATTACATTTTTGGCCCAGTCTTGACCTGTTATTCAATTCAGCATGCACACGTTGTTCTGGCATATAGTGCTTGGCAAAGAAAAACGTTTTTGACCTTTTCGTGACCTTGACCTTGACCTTGACCTTTGACCCAATCACTCCCAAAAAGTAATCGATTGTTCCTTGGGTCATGACCAATCATCCCAGAAAATTCCATAAAAATCGGCTCAATTTATGTTTTTGACCTTTTCGTGACCTTGACCTTGACCCAATCACTCCCAAAAAGTAATCGATTGTTCCTTGGGTCATGACCAATCATCCCACTAAATTTCATAAAAATCGTCTCAATTTACGTTTTTGACCTTTTCGTGACCTTGACCTTTGACCCAATCACTCCCAAAAAGTAATCGATTGTTCCTTGGGTCATGACCAATCATCCCACTAAATTTCATAAAAATCGGCTCAATTTACGTTTTTGACCTTTTCGTGACCTTGACCTTTGACCCAATCACTCCCAAAAACTAATTGATTGTTCCTTGGGTCATGACCAATCATCCCACTAAATTTCATAAAAATCGGCTCAGTTCTGTCTGAGTTATACGAAGTACAAACAAACATTTTGACCTTGACCTTTGACCTTTGACCCAATCACTCCCAAAAACTAATCGATTGTTCCTTGGGTCATGACCAATCATCCCACCAAATATCATAAAAATCGGCTCAGTTCTGACTGAGTTATACGAAGTACAAACAAACAAACATATTCACAAAAAATAAATAAAAATACACAGCGGGCAAAACATAACCTTCTGGCGAAGGTAAATATGACGCCTACTCCTACTCGCCCACCTGTGTTCAGCCACCATCCAATCACAGACTCTCCACCTGCCCTCTGTAATAACCCACCACCTTCTCATATTCACACAATTCAGCCACTTTATAACCACAAGAAATCCAGAAACTAAATACAGAAATGTCTGGATTTTATTAGGAAATGCCATTTTAAAATGCGTCTATCTATTTCAATCTAATATGGTTTATTCACAAAATGATATCTCTTTCCGTCAAGCATCATTGTGATGTGTGTTTTGACTTAACAAACCAATGTGTTGTAATGCCTGATGCCCGTAATCCAAACCATTTGTTTAAATTTGTCTTCACGCCGTGATCCAAACCATTTGCTTAAATTTGTTTTTACCGCCATCATCCAAAACATTTGTTTAAATTTTAATAATGCCATGCTCAGGATCTTCTCCTTTCCCCTCCGCCTCCCTGCTCCCAACCCAACATTTCCCCGGCGTCCTGCTGCCTGTCCTGTCGTGTGTGCAGACATGTTTAAGTAATCCTTAGAGCAAGTTGTTTAATGACACACTTTTCCTATGTAGTTGTGTCAATTCCATAATCTTCTAATGTCCTCCCCAACCCGACGTGTCCCCAGGATCCTGCTGCCTGCCATGTCGTGAATGCTGGCGTGTCATAGTTATGCTTAGAACAAGTTGCTTAATGTGTGTTGTTACTGCATAGTTGTTTTAATGCCCCATGTTGTTATTTTAATTCATCTGATTTCCTCCCCAACTCTTTGTGTGGCCAGGGTCTTCCTTCCTGCCCTGTCGTGTGTGCAGACATTTCAAAGTAATCCTTAGGGCAAGTAGTTTAATGACGTGTTTTTACTGAATATAATTATTTGAATGTAATTATAATTGTTATGATTTCCTTCCAAACCCCATGTGTTCCCCAGGATTCTGCTGCCTGCCTTGTCTTGCGTGCAGACGTGTCTTCTGCACCTGCTGGACATGAGCTGGGAGGTGGAGGACCTCTCCCTCTTCCTGGACATCAAGCTGCCGGACCTGCTGCTCACCATGAGCCAGGAGAACATCAGCGTACACGACATCGCCATCAGGTAGATGCTCACGACATACCGGACACATTCAAAAGTTCAAAAGATTCAAAACTTCACAGTTCGCAGTTCAAAATAATATCTATAGTAGAGATGCTTTGTTGCTCCGCATGCCCCCAATAGAACATAAGCATACACTACATCGCCATTATGTAGTTGCCCATTACATACGTGCTGTACAATATTAAATATCAACAATATGATGAAATATAGGCAGTGTAGTTCAAAAGATATCTATATTTTTAGAGAGGCTTTATTGTTGTTGCTCAGCATGCCCCCCGGAGAACATCAGCGTACACGATTAGGTTGCCGCATGACCCATACATTGTGAAAAAACACTGTACGAACAACTTGTACCACAAACATTTAGCTGTAAGGAACTGAACTTCTTCTTTGATCTTGAAATCCATTTTTTTAAATAGCTGAACTCTTTGATGAATATGGCCTGAATGATGCATCAGGCTAAGTAATCATCTGATATCTTTCGAATCACGTGTTGACATTTCATGCTATGCTATTACACAATATGACCACAGGTTAAATCAAATATGAACACGATTTCACATCAGCAAAGCACATTGTGCTTCACTGCATAATTGTTTTTCTGTGTTCATATGTGTCCTCAGTCAGTGGACGGAGGAGGACGAGATAGCGGAGCACGAGCGGAACATGGAGTGGATGGACGAGTGCATGGACGGCATGCTGGAGAAGTGGTACGACAAGGTGGTCCAGGGCACCGTGGAGAGCAGGAGGAAGGTAAGGGGCCAAAGGTCACTAACATTGTTGCGTTGCCAAATGTTGTGTGTCCTTATACAATAGTTAGATCCGGTCAATTTATTTTGCGATATCTGATTGGATGAGACGCGTTCTACTGGCATTCTACGCGTCGGTATGGAGGATGATGTCTAGGTGGACATCATCCCCGGAGACTCATCACACCTAATAATCACTCCGCCGTGGATAGAATGTAACCAGGGCCGCGCATTTTGAACTCGCCATCATTCTATCTCATAGTCTACTGCGGAGAAAGTGAATGTAACCAGGGCTGCGTAGTTTGAACTCACCATCATTCTATTCCATTGTTCTATGCTGGACTAAGTTGGGCGCACGCACGCCCGCATGACAGAGACGCGTATCCCAGTTGGTAGCTGGATTCTGGCAGAAAGGAAAGAAGTTATCTGATTGTAGTGCAGTTGTCTGGGCAGTTGGTACACCTCTGCGACCGCTATTTCGTAGTCTTTTGAAGGCAATCTAACACATAGCCTAGGCTACGTTAAATATCTGTTCATAGGCCTACACGGAAGATAGTTTCAAACTGGAGATATGCGGGACAACGGACACTTTTTTGACACAGCTACAGAAAGGCTATGTCAGTCTCCTGCAGTGTATGAGAACCGCTATAATCGGATCTCATTTGCGCTGCGGGAGAGGGAATGACGAGGAAGAGATGCCTTAAAAATATAGCCTAGGCTATCTTGCCATCCACCACGTGCAAATCAATTAATAGTAGCCTACAAAGTGGGCATCTGGAAGGAAGATACCGTGTGCCATGCAATTTAAAATGATGGCCGCTTGGAACTGGAATGAGCTTATTAGCCCGCCCTCTAACCCCACCCATTTGGACATTTATCCTGATCCCTTAGAATTTCCTGTTCGCTAGTTCGAGTTGCCCATATCCCTTCAGAATGATTTAGAACTAGCGACTGCTACCAAATAGTGACGGAGCCGCCCTTGTAACCTTGGATTATAAAATGGTTAGGCATAGTAATGTTATGTGTTAATGTCTGAGAACGAAGTAGGGAACAGTTCCAGAGTTTGCAGGTACCGGTATGTGTCATTAATGCAGTGACTGGCATTTTGAGGCCTAGTGGCTTTAAGAGTACAGTGTAGAGCAGGAGTAAGTTAAAGTTCAAAGGTCACTCTGACACGGCTGCTTCGCCAACTATGAGTATTGCGGTCAGCATGGAGTCACGAGACAAGTTTCTCTGATTAGTTGAGATAGAGAACAAATACAACTTGTGGATGGTGGGATCTTTCCAAGACAAATATTTGGGAAGTGCTCTGATGACCAACTGCAGAATATAGCTAGTTTGAACAAGATTGCCCTCATAGACAGGATCTGCGATTCTAAACTAAGTGGGTGTCAGTTCCAGAGTGTTTTTGCAGGTGTGTGCTGTTGACATACTGTACTGACTTGCCGTTTCCACAGTAAGCCTTGTGGCTTTCACGTTGGTCCTCCCTTGCACAGGAGGGGAGGGCACGTAATCCCCCTTCATGCCAACTGCTTAAGTGGATATTTGTGACTGCTCCTAACCATCCCACTGCAGCTCATGACCTGCACTACCATCTCATTACCCTCTCCTAAAGTAACTCCAAACCATGTTGCAGGGAAGATGGTGTTGGAATGATACAGTATTATTAAAAATGGCTCATTAATTGTATGAAATAAAAGCGCTAAATTCTATTTAGCTGATTAAAATGCATTCAACGTTTGAGAACCATGCAGAGAGATGGTGACCTGGCCTGTGCAACACATTGGGTTTTTTAAATCTCTTATCTTCGTTTGGTGAGGTCATCCATTACTAAGCAAACATTTCACCATCTCTTATGTCAACAAAAGTAATACTATAACTTCTGTGGGCACTTAAATTAATAAAACTGAATTCAATTGTTACAACTTGAAACGATTACTTTTGCATTCCTTTAAAGAGCCATATATTAAATAATGTGCACTAATTGGATAATCTTGCTTTGTTTACTGTACATGTAGATGCTCAGGCCTCTTAGTGGCCGTTCCTGCACTATATGGAATGCACATTGATGCAATGACAGTCCTTTGCTTCTTTGCACAGACTTTCCAAATAAACACTATTGTAATTCTCCTTCGTTCGTTCGTCCTCTATAGATTCACATTCTCAATCATAACGTGCTACTAATCATCCACCTGCCTAGATGCACATGTTCACGGCGCACTACTTAACACTTGTGATTTTGATATATCTAGCTAGATACACATACTCATAATGTACTCTACTAAACACTTGCCATTTTGAATCCTTCTCCCTGTGCAAATGTGCATATTCATCTTGCGCCACTAAACACTTGCCATTTTGAATGCTTCTCCGTGTGTAGATGCACATGTTCATCGCGCGCTACTGTGACCTGCTTAATGTGGAGATCTCGTGTGACGGCTGCGAGAGGATCGCCCCCTGGCACCGCTACCGCTGCCTACAGTGCACTGACATGGACCTCTGCAAGACCTGCTTCCTCAGTCAGTACACACACACACACACACACACACACACACACACACACACACACACACACACACACACACACACACACACACACACACACAAATACATTGGCTCTTAGTGCCACTAAATTTTACTTCATAATCTTTTTGTAAACATGCTTCAAAGAACGTTTCTCCCCTAATAGTGGTTTCAGATAAGGTTTGAATCGAGTAGACATTATTTTAGAATAGAACTCCCTTTGTAAAACGTCATGCATTCACACCTGAATTCCCTTGCTCCCTAGACGGAAAAAAATAAATGTGTGTGTGTTTACGTGTGCCAACCACAGGTGGTGCCAAGCCAGAGGGCCACGAGGACGACCACGAGATGGTGAACATGGAGTATGCCTGCGACCACTGCCAGGGCCTCATCGTGGGCAGCAGAATCAACTGTAACGTCTGCGAGGACTTTGACCTGTGCTTCGGCTGCTACAACGCCAAGAAGTATCCAGATAGGTACAGTACAAGTAATCACTCTGGAATGTGGACACCAGCAAGGGTGTGTGTGTCTGTGTCTGTGTGTCTGTGTATGTGTGTGTTCTGTCTGTTGTTGGCATGGTTACAAGAATGAAGTTCAGCAGCAGATAACGTTTGAACTTTGCACCTCACAAGCCTGTCAACAAAATGCTGCGGTCACCATGACTGCCATACAAAACAGACTAGAAACTGTACGCACCACGGCTCTCCTTGTACTGTAATCACTGTAGTCATGAGAACGAAAGTACCAGATGTTTTCAAGCCCATTGTCTGCATCACTCTCCTGCACCATTAGTATAATAATTATGGGAACAAAGAACGTCAAATATTGTTCATATGTTGAACTCAAATAACTCCTCAGGGCATGACGCGGCACAGTTTAATTAAGGATACATACCATAAATGTAATGCGCCCAGACTAACCCGGATTTCAGGATAGCTGAATGATCTGGTCCTACCCTGTTCTTTCTCCTATTCCTTTGCTCTCACACACTCTGTACTGTTCTATGAATTAGAAATGAAAGGGCCAGAAAAAAAATTGTTAGAAGAATTTCTTTATTTCTGAGAACCTGTTAAAACGTTTCTGGGGGGGTGGGGCGCCATGGCGCAGCGCGCTAAGCCCCACACACTTGGGCTTGCATGCCCATGGGGACCAGTCCGGACGGGGTCATTTCCCAGCCCGACCCCATCTCTCTCCACACTCTCTACATACACTACAGAAAAAAAAAGTTTCGTCGCTGTGCTTTTTTCCCCAGTCACCTTATATTTCCAAATACTCTATAATTTTTCATTGTAATAATGCATTAAAAACCTTCATGAATGTGTTTATTGAGTACCAAAATCTTTGCTTCTTTTCCCCCTCCTCTGTGCCCCTCTCAGCCACCTCCCCACGCACCGCATCACCGTGTATCCGATGGTCACCATCCGCATCAGTGACCGCCACCGCCTCATCCAGCCCTACATCCACAACTACTCCTGGCTGCTGTTCGCCGCCCTGGCCCTCTTCACCTCCGAGCTGACCAGCCGGCGCCCCAAGGAGGCCCACAGCCTGCACCAGCCCCAGCCCCCGCCCCTGCCCCCGCTCGCTCTGGAGCTGGCCGCCAAGCTGCATGCCCGCTGCTCCGAGCTCATCACCGAGTGCCTGCTCAAGGGTCAGACCGGCAAAGGTGGGTGTCTGTCTATGGTCCGTTTCTGTTTTGGATGAGGTGTTTTATGGCATGTTGTCTCTGGGAAGACATGTACTAGCTCATCACATAAATGTCGGCTCAAGGCCCAGACCAACAAAGGTGGGTGTCAGCTCTCCGATATGGTCAAGGTATATAATGTCTGGGTAGACAGATCGTAGAATAGAGTAACTTAATACATTAAAATGAAGCTGCACATGTGTTGCTCCGAGCTCATCACCAAGTGCCTCCTGAAGGGGTAGACTGCCAAAGGTGTGTGTCTGCTCGGCAGTCTAAAAATAATTACACTGTAGAATGCATAATGCCATCAAGTAGCCTTCTGTTTGTTATTAAGCGATTATGATTGATCAAGGAATACACTGGCAAAGGTGAGTGTCTGTCAGGGTCTGCTGCCTTGGAAGACTTATTTTTCGAAGTCTGGAAAAACGTAAGGTATTATGGAGGAGAATAGAGTAACTTGAATTAATTAAAATTAAGCTGCACGCAGAGTGTCTGCTCAAGGGACAGACCAGCAATGGTGCATGTCTGCCAGGGTCCCCTCATTCAGACTATAGTGCACTACTGCAGGGTATACAGTCACGTTGAGCGCATGTTAGAAACAGGGTATGAATTACTCCAAAATAATTAGAGGTTAACAGCTACCTGTACTTGGGTCTGCTGATGAGTTGTTTCTGAAATGTATGTAGTACCGTAAAGTAGAATGTAGTAAGTTTTGTAATCCCAGAGGGAAATAAAGCTGCACATGTAAGCTCATCATTGAGCACCTCCTGAAGGGGACCACGGACCAGTGAAGTTGATTATCTGTCCGTCTGTCCCCAGATGATTCATTGTTCTAGGGCAGTGTTTTCCAACCAGGGGTACATGTACCACTAGGGGTACACGAGCATACTGCAGGGGGTACTTGGAAAAATGAAATTTTAACAAATATATGGAGCTTAGTTACATTGGGATGGAGAAAGCGATATAGAACTTGACTTAGGGTGTACTTATGACACAACGAAAAGGCTTGGGGGTACACAAGACAAAAAAGGTTGGTAAACACTGTTCTAGGGTGTATAATGTCATGGAGTAGCCTTCTTATTTGTTATAATTGATCGTGGAACAGACCAACAAAGGAGGTGTCTCCTCAGAGTACAAAGAGTACAACTTTTTTTTCCCAAGGCGTATAATGTCACGGGAGATCCACATGGTCGGTGTTTTTTCTTTATGTCAACTTTCCATACTGATATTAAAAACTGTTCTGTCAGTCAGAGTATTTTACCCTAATGTCTAACTATAGAATTTATGAAGGCAAGGTATGAATAATGATACCAGCAATACGTATGTCAAAACACCCAGGGCATTTTATTTATACAATTTATACCACAGAGGCCGGCTATGGTATATTAAACAGTCGTGCATAAGAACATGATTAAATGCTTCTGTTAAGTGGTTGTGGTGTGTCAAAGGAGTTTAATTTCTGGGATGAATGCCCATGAATGTCAGAGGTAATGTCTATGTAATAAATATTTGATTATACTTTTATGGTATACAGTCATGTTAAGATTTTATAGGTCCAGCATAGTAATAAAATTGAAGTAGTAAGGTAGGGAAAGAATTCCAAAGCCCCTCACGGAACATTCTCATTCCAGTTGCAGACTTGATCACATCAATTTTGACCAAATCTTTTATGATCGGCTTATTTTAAGATTTAATCAATGTCTTTAATGATCTTAAATGTCTTTGTCAATGATTGACAATCTATCACAGGCATACAATGCACTCCTCTACCCTACCCAGGTCTTCTCCCCAACTGCCGTCCCTTTGTGTTCCGTATTTGTGCAGTTTGACTGTATGCTTCACTCCACCCAGTATCTCTACTGTATGTCCATTGCGCTACCCTCACCCCCTTCACCTCTTCTTTCCATCAGATCCCCTCAGAAGAGCAGCCCCGTGAGTCATCATTAGTATTTAGCATGACTCGGCTGTATGTTATTATTAAGTAAATATTCTTGTACAGTAGGAGCCACTGATTTTGTGCTATTGTCATTGACTACCCAGACCTTTGCAAGGAACAATCATGGTGCAATCTCAATGAATCCCCCTACATTACATTCCACTTAGCTGAGGCTTTTATCCAAAGCAACATAGTTATTTTACACGGTATTGGTTACAGTCCCTGGAGCAATGTGGGGTTAGGGGCCTTCCTCTGGATGGAGGTGTAGGGAGAGGTAAGGGTGGGATTCGAACCTGCAACCCTCTGATTTGAAGACCACCGCCCTAACTATTAGGCCTAAGCATTATGTACACCATGAATGTGTCATGGACGGTGTATGGTATGCTATGTATGAAGTGGAAAAAGTAAGCTGCTTCTACTGTATTGTCTGCCAAATGTTATGTTTTTGATCCTAAGGCACCTGCAAAAAACACCCGCTAAATGCCTAAGACCTTTTTGGGAAAAGGTCCCCTCAGCCTATAAAAACCTTAATATATCAGCCGCCAAAGCACATAAAAACAACAGCTGCATTTAAAAGCCAAGACCCTCATCTTGTATTAGGATGTGTTCATTCAGCTCTAGCATACCCAAATTTTTAATTTAAAAATATCAAACCTCATGAGCCTGAATGCTGCTTCCATGCAGCTCCAGGTGCCTAGGTCAACGTTGCATATACACAGCATCCAGCATCAGTGGGTTAAATGTAATGTATCCTATATGCAGGTCTGAAGGCGTCTGCTCTCATCTCCATGTTGTCCTCGGCTGAATCGACTACGGAGAGCGAAGTCGAGCCCTGCAGTCCTGTGGAGTCGTCCCAGGAGCTCAGCACCGCCACCAACACCACCACCACCACCACCACAGACACCTCCTCCCTCCCCGCCAGCACCACTGCCGTCTGCTCACCGACGCCCCCTAAAGACAAGGTGAGGAGATGCACTGTCCCACAGGAGTCAGTCTCTATGAGTGCGTTTTAATATGCGACCTTGCCTCCTCCACTTGCCTCCTCCACTTGTTTCTCGTCATGATGACATCACTGACAACAGCATTATATTTCAATATCTTGCAAAAGCTCAATTGTAGAGTCTTTTTCTCATTTGCAATTGGGATGGTGAATGAAAAACAGTCCCTCAAAAGTTGTTGTGGCTAGGCTGACAGCTGGGAAACTTTATCGTTTTCTCCACGGAGGAGGGGCCAGGAGGCGGGACGAGGAGACAAGCGCAAGTGGAGGAGGCAAGGTCGCATATTAAAACGCACTCTATGGGTTCTATTCCAATATCCTGACTCCCGTCCTCGACCTGTGCTTGTGGCTTCACGCTTCACGTGACTCCGTAGAGAAAACAAGACTTCACCGGTGTCAAACTAGACACAACAACTTTTGGGGGACTTTTACCCTTTCAACATCCTGATTGCAAATGAGAAAATTCCCTTTCAATTGCGCTTTTGCAACATATTGAATTAATCTACCTTGTCAATGACGTCTTGTGACATCATCACGAGGCCACAAGCATGAGCGGTGGACAGGAGTTAGGACATCGGAAATAACCCGACCAGTCAGATGATGGAGGGTTGTGAACTTCTGCTCATTCTACCCATCTCTTTTCATCATCAATAGCATACTGTGGGTCAGTTTTCATCCTCTGTATGGGAAGTCCCTTTGCATAGTTTGGACAGTAGGGGGCGTAGACAGCACATCATCCCAAGAGTCTTAATATACGGCTCTGGTCATACCGGTTCCTCCACATTGGAGAGCACTGCATTAACAGCAGGAAGGGAGGAAGTGTTTCCCATTCAATACTAGTGAATCCAGCCTGAGAATAGTGTTCCCATCAATAAGGTAAAATGGGACAGATGTGATGCAATATTGGTGACAAGAAATTGCCTTACTAAAAAGCAAAAGGGTTTTTTTTTGCTCTTTAGTAGAGTACCGTAATTAAATTAAATTAATAGGGAAATTAAAGGTCAGCATACACGTTATACAAATTGCTCAAATACAACACATATGCATACACACTGAACTCTACATACACATAGTAAATTAAGTGTTATTAAAAAAAGGTTTCTGATCTCACCCCCCTCCCTCCTCTCCCTCTGCAGAGGAAAAGCGCAGAGCAGGAGGCTGGAGAGGCGGCCCCGTCCCCCAAGGTGGAGGGCGAGCGGCCCGAGAAGAAGCTGGACTCCCAGGACACCCTGGACTCTGCCAGCCTCAGCCAGACTCCCTCCGTGTCCAGTGAGGGCACCCTTTCACCCGGAGTCAGAGGTCAGATATCCTGGGCACCTACTTGTACTACACTCAATTGATCCTCCACTGTTTATATATTACTGCTCTCTCTTTACTTGTTACTTATTACTTGTATATACTGCTGCACTCTGCATTGACCCCACATTCTATAGTACTTGCTTGAATGTCCTCTTTTTAAGTTACTTTGGATAAAAGCATCTGCTAAATGCAATGTAATCTAATATCCATGTTCCGCTCACTGTGAATCGTAAAGTGTGTTTAGATAAAAATGTACAATGTTGCCTCTCTGTGATGAAAAAAAGAAGAAAATATTTAGTTGACCTAGAGTTCATTCAAAACAAAAGGGACACAACCGTTAGGAAATAAAAGATGTACGCATTCCTTCCATTTAACTGTGCTCATCTAGTATCTGTGAATGCTGTTAATTTCTTTCCCGTTTACCCCCCTTTTCTCTCTTATTCTCTCCCCTCTTGCCCCTCCTTAACTCCCCCAATCCCCTCCACAGCTCCAGAGTCTGAGGGGGAGACAGCTTCTTCTCCGGCCACGGAGACGTTGGAGGGTGAGAAGGTGGTGACGGAGGAGAAGACCGCCCGTATGCCGCTGCAGGAGCACGTGTTTGCAGAGTGCTCCAGAGAGAGGATCCTGGGACTGCTGGCCGCCATGCTGCCTCCTGCCAAACAGGTACAGTACACACACACACACACACACACACACACACACACACACACACACACACACACACACACACCAGAGAGAAGGTGCAGGGGCTGCCTGCCGCCAAGCAGGTCTACAGATACAGTTGAGGACGATATTATTAGCCTCCCTCTTGAAATTAGACATTTCTCTTGATTTCTCAGTGAGAATGACCATTATGAACCGTTTCTGTTATTCTGAAAACAAATACACTGATAGAGATAATGCCCAATGAGTTGAATTTTCATTTTTCTATAGTTACAATGAGTTTAAAGGGACACTGTGTGAGATTTTTAGTTGTTCATTTCCAGAATTCATGCTGCCCATTCACTAATGTTACCTTTTTCATGAATACTTACCACCACCATCAAATTCTAAGTATTCGTTATGACTGGGAAAATTGCACTTTTCATACATGAAAAGGGGGATCTTCTCCATGGTCCGCCATTTTGAATTTCCAAAAATAGCCATTTTTAGCTCCAGAAATGATTCTACTTGGACCATACTAGAAAATATTTGTTTATTACTTAGACAACTTTCATGTAAAGATCAAATTTGGCAATTGGCAGCCCAGTTTCAATTAGCAGCATAGTTGCAGTACCCTTTTTGACCATTTCCTGCACAGTGTCCCTTTAAACAGAAAAGGGCAAAAATGACAAGGACAAAATTATTAGCCCCCTGAGCATTAATAGTCAATATGACGCCATTTATGAACCAAAACTGACGTCTGGCTCTTTGATTAGTTGTTAACTAGATTGGAACATGCCCTACTATGGATTTTGGTCCATTTCTCCATTGCAAATTGTTCTAGCTGGTCAACATTGTATGGATGCTGAGCATAGACATTTGCCACAGACTCTCAATGGGATTGAGAACTGGACTTTGAGCGGGTCATTCCAGTATCATGGTTTTAGTTTCCTTGAAGAGCCTCTGAACTAATTCAAATGTTTACTGTGGGTTACAATGTTGTTGGAGAACCCAGCAATCCAGATCCAGACCCAGACTCCCAGGTTTGGACCAGGTTAACTATTTGCAATGGACAAAAAGGGCCAAAATCCCTGGTTTGGCATGTGCCAACATAGTTAACAACTAATCAAACTGCCTGATGTCAGTTTTGGTTTATAAATGGCACTTAATTGATTATTAATGATAAGGGGGCTAATAATTTTGTCCTTGCCATTTTTACCCTTTTTTGTTTAAACTCATTATGAAAATGGAAAAATCCAAATTCAACTCATTGGACATTATCTCCATCAGTGTATTTGTTTCCCGAATAACAGAAACGGTTCATAATGGTCCTTCTCACTGAGAAATCAAGAGAGATGTCTAATTTCAGGAGGGGGGCTAATAATATCGTCCTCAACTGTACCAGTCTAACCACACCACCAACTAATCGCAAGCTTTTTGTGACACGTGGCATGGGTGTTTCTGTGTCACGTCCTTTGTATTCAGCTGATGTTTTTGGAGGTGTGACAACACCCACCACCACCACCATAAAAAATATAATCTAGTTTAACTCCAAAACAGAAATGATTGTTGTTATTATTAAATAGGAAGTTACCCAAACTTCAGTAGTATAAAGGGTCTAAGTGCTCTGCTCTTAAATTCCTGTTGGAGGAGAGCAGGTTTAGAAGTGGCTTGTGGGTGCGAGTCAGGGTGTCAGAGCTGTTTCGATAGTAGGAGTTCTTCAAAGAGAGGATTTTCTTGGAAATTCCAAAAGGATGACCCTGTGCTGCAGGTAGAAAACGGTTGTTTGCTTATAAGTCGACATGCGCCTCATCCGGGGTTGTCTTTTTATGGCAGTATGCCGTCTGGAAGGAAATCAGAGCAAAACACACACACGCACGCACACAGAAACGTACAAATAAAATATCCCTTTGTTGAAGAATGTATAACCTATTCAGACGCTTTGGTTATAAAACGTCTGCCAAATGCAATGTAATGTAATGTAGAATTTCAGTGCTTTTTATGTTTCCTGTGGCGCTACATTCCCATGCAGCGATCAGACCGTGTCTCGAAAGTGAAAAAGAGGCTTTTAGTCCGGTACTAGTCATCATCTGTGTTTATGTATTCCACCTCCTGTTGATGGTCTTCTTTTCCCTCTCCCTTTGCCTCTCCCTCCTACTCGCTCCTTGGGCGACAGCGTGCAGTGAAAGCCCAGAAATGATGACGAATAGTTGTAAACATAAAATATTACGTTTTTTTCCTTCCAAAGCCTTCGAGGCGTATGCCACAGTGTCTTGTTAATCATCTTTTCTGTCCTCCCTCGTCCTCCTCATCGTCCTCTTCTCCACCTCCCATCTTTATTCTTTTATTCCAATTCCTTCTGCTTTCCTCTCCTGTCTCGTTCCCCTCTTCTTGTCCTCCTCCTCCCCCTTCTCCTCCTTCCTCTCATTCTCCGTCTTCTGTTTACTGCATTTCATCCTCTTTATCCTTCTCGTCCTGCTTTTCATGTTCACCCATGTACTCATCTTCTTTGCCCTCTTTCCACTCTTTTCTCATCCTGTCATACCTCATCATCCTCCACCTGTTCCTTCTTTTGTCCTCCTCTTCCTCATCTTCCTCCTCCACCTCCTCCCCTACTACTTCCTACTACCCCTCCTCATATCACCCCTCTCACTTTTCCTCCTCCTCCCTTTCCTCCTCTTCTGTGTCCTCTTTCTTCCCTTTCTTCCCCTCCTCCATTTATTTTCTGCCTCCCCTCCTCCTCCTCCTCTTCCTCCTCCATCCTCCTCCTCCTCCTCCCCCTCCTCCTCCTCTTCCTCCTCCTCCTCCCCCTCCTCCTCCTCTTCCTCCTCCTCCTCATCCTCCTCCTTCCTCCCCCTCCTCCTCTTTCTCCTCCACCCTCTCTCTCCTCTACAGGGCAGCAGTATGTCCTTGAGCAGTCTGAGCTCCATCCTTCCTCTCCTCTTCCGGGGTGTGATCTCCAACGCTGGCTGCCTGAATGAGACCTACCACCTGACCCTGGGCCTGCTGGGTCAGCTGCTGCTGCGCATCCCCCCTGCCCAGGCCGATGCCGCTGTCACAGAGGCCCTCGCCGACAAGTAAGACTTTGTCTTTATTGTCTCTTAAAGGGTATGCCACTATTTTGGGGCTTAATACAGTTAAAATTGTTGGCCAGTCTTTATGAAGGTGGTAAAGTGTCTTATTTTTCATGTAAGCCGTTGTCTTGCATGTCGCTAAGCTAGTGAAAGTCAATGGATCCGTGTAACATGCTACAATGCTACACGGATCCAGTGACTTTCACTAGCTTAGCGACATTCTCCCTCTTAACTTGTCTTAAAGCAAGACAACGCTTAACATGAAAAATAAGACACTTTACCATCTTTATAAACCCCAGCCAACGATTTTAACTGCATTAAGCCCCAAAATAGTGGCATACCCCTTTAAGAGAGAAATGTTGTTCTTCATCTTTGCCCAACCAAACATCAAACATTTGTCCAAAGTAATAATGCAAACCAAACATATTGCATACACCCCTATCAGAAAATATTGAAAAAATGAATAAATACATGTTACTAATTTGATGATTGTGACAATGACTGTATATAAGAATGGTCACCATTCCATTCATTTAAACGGATTTAAAACGACCATTTCCAATGGTTGATATGCAATCAGAGCACGCGTTTCTGTGTTTGGAATCGCAAATCAGAAACACCTACTCGATATCAAGGCAAGACGTGACATCTAGCGGTTTCTGAGTGGTCAATCCAAACCAGGAAATCCTTTGTTCTGGTAGAAAATTGATAGTTAAAAATTCTTCATATGTGTTGAACCACTGCTGTGTGTGTCCACAGGTACGAGCTGCTGAATCTGGGAGACGGTGGAGGGGCCGCAGGCGGAGCTCCAACACCGGGATGGAAAACCACACAGCTGCTCTTCAGTCTGGGAGCAGTGTGCCTGGACAGGTGCTTTGTACACACACACACACACACACACACACACACACACACACACACACACACACACACACACACACGGCTGCTCTTCAGCCTGGGAGCTGTATGACTGGATAGGTTTGTTGGACTGTACAAAATAAATGTGCGTGCGTGTGTAAGTGTGCAAATGAAATATTTTAGATAATCTTGGCAACCTGGCACATTAAGTCACATGATGTCTGTCTCTCTGTCTTACTTACTTACTGACTGACTCTGTGTCTGTGTCTGTGTGTATTCTTTTCCTATGTCCTCTGCAGCCGAATTGGTCTGGATTGGGCGTGCACGGTGGCGGACATCTTGCGTGACCTGAACGTGTGTCCCCAGTGGAGCGGGGTGCTGGCCGGCTTCACTGACCACTGCATCCAGCAGCTGCCACACACTCTCAAACGCACCAACCTCTTCACACTCCTGGTGCTCGTGGGCTTCCCTGAGGTACAATCAACTCAACACACACACATAGACTTATACACGCACACACGCGCTCACACATGCACACATGCACACATGCACACACAAACACGCAAACACATCCACAACCAATTCAAGAAATGCCCTGAGTCTGAGAACACAATATCATCACCAATGCTGCCGACAACATTTTAAAAAATATATTCATGCTGTTTGCCTTAAGGAATAGTTTGCCTGCAGTTGTCTTTCCAGGATCTCATGCTCTACTGTAAACACAAGTAGACTTCAGCCAACATCAGACTGTCAGCTTTTCTGAAATAGCAAACAGTTTGCTAATTCACTCACAACAGACTTCAGTCTCTCTTTTTTTTGCTATGTTTGTGCAGCAATGAGAGGTTGTAAATTATTTATATGTGGTCTATTTTCATTATTTGCATACCATGTTGTGCTCCATTGCCATGGCAAGTGCTAACACTGCCGCAGAAAAGCAAATAGACATGATGGGTGGGATTTAAAAAAATGTGGATAAAAAGTGGATAATTTTCTAGTGTAGCATATTCTCACAAACATTCCTGATTAATTGGGTGCCAAACTGTGCGTGCGCGTGTGCTCATGTGCGAGTGTGTGTGTGTGTGTGTGTGTGTGTGTTTGTGTACTTTGGCATGATGCCTGCTAGTCTAACAGCGTTTTCTTTTTGTCAGGGGTTTGACATGAAAGAATGTTAGCTTGTTGCCATGGTAATACGCTGATGGCAGATAGAGAGAAAATAAAATCTATTCATTGCATTGCTGTTCATTCATTACCTTTCACTTTCAGAAATGTAATTTATTCAGTAATGGTATTCAGTGTTCCCTAACAGACTAAATGAAAGATATTTTTTGAGGGCCTCCTGCTGTTTTTGGTATGTTGTTTAATTAATCCGATTTTTAAAAATATTTTCTTTTCTTTTTTTGGCTGCCTTGGCTGTACTTTAGGTTCTGTGCATGGGCACTCAGTCAGTGTTCATTGACAATGCCAACGAGCAGCATAACATGATCCTGCTGAAGCACTTTACGGAGAAGAACCGGGCTGCCGTGGTGGACGTCAAGACACGCAAGAGGCGCACTGGTGAGTCAGAGACTCTGCACACCGGTTACGAAAAAGTGCGGAGCACTGCTCTGCCAACATTTGATCCCACTGTTTTCAATACAACCCCACGCTCTGGTGCTGATGTCCATGGATATCAACCAGGCTTGTACGAAATTCCGAATGGAAAGAATTTCAATTCAAAATAATGCCATAATACGAACACTAGGTGGTGCCATTACCTTGAATTTCTTTGAATTTAATCTACACCACCCATTGAAAGTACATACAACACCACCACCTAGTGTTCATATTATGGCATTACTTTGAATTGAAATTCTTTCCATTCGGAATTTCGTACAAGCCTGATGTCAACTGCCGATTACGGGAGAGTTCTATTTTGTCGGAGCTGCCCCTTGTTTATCAATGCACTGCTGTGATGAAATAGAGACCGTTCATTGTTTATCACGTCTGCACCAGTGTGCGGGGGTAATGGAAATGGTCAGAACCAATACTGCTCCTCAGTGCTGTCAGAAGCAGTGTGCGGAGGCACTCGCATGGAAAGCAGAACAGCCCACCTTGCATTGTCTTGCAATCTAGTCAGCATTGTCTTAGTCAGTCTGCACAGTGACGCCCACAACCATTTGAAAGTGAGAGCGTTTAAGTAGGGTTTTCATTTTATTTTAGGGATCTGGCATCTGTCATCTTACTTTGTAGGCTTGTCTTCCTTTGGAAAGGAGGTTGCTTATCAACAGAAATGCTCATAACGTCAGTGTAAAGGTGACTGTTCACCTGTGTATTTTTATTACTCTCTGTTATGTAAAGGGCATTACGGATATACTTAGTAAAAATGAGCTAACAAGAGTTGGGTATTTGAAGTATAATTAAAAGTATATTCATACTGCAATTATCCAATTATGCCGATTCTTCAAGATTCACTCCATTCCATGATCTCTCATCCTGGTACTCCTATCACAGTGAAGGACTACCAGCTGGTACAGCAGCACGACCGCAGCAGCAGTGCCGCTGACTCCTCCCCCTCTACCTGCTCCTATGGAGACAGCCCCGCCCCCAGCCCAGGCTCCGCCCACCTGTGCCGCTACCTGCAGCACTTCATCACGGTGATCAGCCACCTGCTGCAGACAGGGGTGGATAGCTCCGCCCCCGACGCTGTGGAGGCTACCTGGGTGCTGTCCCTCGCACTCAAGGGGCTCTACAACACACTCAAGGTACACAAACACACACACACAAACTCTTTCTTTCTCTCTCTCTCTCGCTCTCGCTCTCTCTCTTGCTCTCTCTCTCTCTCTCTCTCTCTCTCGCTCTCGCTCTCTCTCTTGCTCTCTTTCATTTGCACACACACACACACACACACACACACACACACACACACACACACACACAAACTGTCTCTCTCTCACTCAATACATAATGTAATATTTTTGTTTGTTTGTGTTAACATGGTTTTGCATTCATGCCCCTCCCCATCTCCAGAAGCACGGCGTGGCCCAGGCGCAGGAGGCCATCCAGAGCTCGGGCCTGACCCAGCTCCTGGTGCGCAAGTGCAGCAAAGGCACGGGCTTCAGCAAGATGTGGCTCCTCCGAGACCTGGAGATCCTCTCCATCATGCTCTACTCCTCCAAGAGAGAGATCCACTCCATGGCCGAGGACACGGACGCCGAGGGAGAGCGAGGAGACGACGAGGATGACGAAGAAGAGGATGAGGAGGGAGAGGAGAACGGAGAGAGGAGGAGACAGAAGGGGCATGACTCGGATCATTCGAGCTGCGGCGACAATGACAATGAGAACACCGGGCCGGACCCGCTGGAAGGGTTGGACGAGGAGACCAAGATCTGCTTCCAGGTATAGAGTGGTGAAGGACGCTTTTTTCATGTCATAGAAAACGGTTGTAGTGTTTTTTTTATTTCATAGAAAACGATTTTAGTGGTTTTCAGGAAGTCTAGACCAGTGTTTCCCAACCAGGGGTACGCGTACCACTAGGGGTACGCGAGCACACTGAAGGGGGTACTTAGAAAAATGTAATTTTAACAAATGCATGGAGCATAGTCACACTGGAATAGAAAAAGTGATGTAAAACACAAGTTAGGGGGTACTCGTGGCACAACAAAAAGGCCCGGGGGGTACTTGAGACAAAAAAGGTTGGTCTAGACTGTCTACACTGGTCTAGACTATGGTTGTGAAAGGTGATGCGTAGGGGGAAAAAGTACGGTGTATGGGGGGCCTTGGCTGGAATGTACCTGTGTATGGGGGGCCTTGTCATGGTAAAGTTTTAGAACGTCTGGTGTAGACGTTACATTTGACATGTCGTACATTCACGATCCAGAAATGTATTGTTTTGGGATACTCGTGATGAAGCTCCAATGCACTGTCAATCTGTAGTGTGTCTCTTATTGTTTTTTTTTCAACGTGTTCCCTTGCTAGATTACCCATGATGCCTTGAATGCGCCGCTGCATATCCTCAGGGCCATGTACGAGCTGCAGATGAAGAGGACCGACTCCTTCTTCCTGGAGGTCCAGAAGAGGTAACACTTGACACTAGGGCTGTAACGATACACTCAACTCACGATTCGGTTCGTATCACGATTTTTGACCTACGGTTCGATACAACCCACGATTTCTGAAATGTGTCTCCACTGAAGTTTGGAAACACTATCACATCAAATCATAAGGTTGTTTTCTGGACTAATGGGTAATAACACTTTGAAAGGGTGTATCACGATACTGCCTCCTTGTATCACGATACAGTATCGTGACTGTGTATCACGATTTCTCGGTTCGATACAATATCGTTACAGCCCTAGTTGACACATTTACACCTAATTTACATTACTTTACATTATACTTAGCTTACGGTTTCGCAAAGCGACTTACAGATATTTCGAGGGTATTGGTTACAGTCCCTGGCGCAGTGTTGGGTTAGGTGCCCCGCTCAAGTGCACCTCAGCCATGGAGTGCAGCAGTAGGGAGTGGAAGGGTGGGATTTGAACCCGCAACCCTGTGATTTGCAGTGCAACTCCCTAAACAGTGCACCACGACTGCCACCATAATTTAAAAACCCAAACTTTTTAAAAAATGGCTCAGGACAATTATTGTCAATAGCAGTTACTCATGTACAGTATTGTGTGTTCCTCATCATATCAGGTTTGATGGAGACCGGATCAAGACTGACGAGGCCATCCGCACCCTGGCCCAGAAGTGGCAGCCCACCAAAGCCCCCCGATCTGTCACCACCAAGGCCGTGGACACAGACATGGTCGTAGTGCCGTGTGTGGTGAGTGGCGCATTTCCGCCAAATGCACTGAAGCATCAGCAAAGCAAAGCAACAAACAAAAACTGTACAAAAAGTTTGGCATATCATATGACATACCCACTTTTTTATTGCTCTGTGAAATCCTGTTGCCCTTTACGCCTGTAAAGTGCTATAATCCTAAAAGTGGATTACAATGTTTACCCACATTCTCATTGGGCTAATGTGCTTAACACTTTTGAGGGTAAAAGGCTACTGTAAATATAGCAACATAGCTGCAATTGTATCATGGTGTATCTGCTCACTACTGTACACTAATCCCTTATTCTATGAGCAGTCTAAGCTGAAAAAAATCATTCTTGCAACACAGCTGCAACATGGACAAAACGTAACTCTCTAACTCTCCATTCTCTCTGTGTTTCCAGTCCAAGCCGAGCCGGTGCGAGAAGGCGACGGAGGAGAGCAACATGGTGACCCAGAAGCTGATCACCAACACGGAGAGCGACCTGCAGCTGAGCTACGCCAAGCAGCGCCGCACCAAGAGCTCCGCCCTGCTGCACAAGGAGCTGGACGCCCGCAGCAACAAGGCCGTGAGGCAGTACCTCGTCAAGGTACTGCACCAAATCACACTCCAGGACCTCAATGGAAATCAGATTTTTACAGTCAAATCAATCATGCACATTTCATTCATTAATTAATAGAATGTCTTTTATTGTCGCTGTTTTTTTTACCATTTACACTATACGCATGCACAGTGAGATAAAAAAAGCAACTCACTTCTGTGCAGACATTGAAGTGAAAATGTTGTCAAAGAGTAAATAATATCAATCTAAAAATACAATAAATGATATCGTCACTAAGTGATCTTCATCCATCCAGGTGAACGAGGCCATTGCCATCCTGTATGCGCGGCACGTGCTGGCGTCTCTGTTGGCCGACTGGCCTTCGGGGGCCCCCATTAGCGAGGAGCATCTGGAGCTCAGCGGGGCCTCCCACCTGGCCTACATCCTGGACATGCTCATGCAGCTGGAGGAAAGACCGCTCTGGGAGAGGGTGAGTGTTTAGAGAGGTTTGTGTGCGTGCGTGCGTGCGTGTGCATGTCAGTGTGTTTTGGTCTATCAGTCATGCTCTGCACGTGTATGTCCGTTCACATACGTGTGTCTATGGATGCTTGCTGGTGCATCTGTCTGTGTCTGTACAATGCAACCTTGACAAGAGTGTTACCGTTAACACCAATTCTAGTAGCACTTTTGCATTAACACAGCAATGCCTTTTTCTCTCTACATCCCAAAGATTCAGTCAGTTAATTAGAAGATTGTGAATATCTATTTGATGTTTGTGTGCAGATCCTGCAGAAGGTGTTGACTGGCTGTGGTGAGAGCATGCTGAGCAGTCTCTCCCTGACGGCCTGCCAGTTCATGGAGGAGCCGGGCATGGCAGTGCAGGTGCGGGAGTCCAAGCACCCCTACGACAACGACACCAACTTCCAGGTGAGGAGCACAGAGGCCTATACTAAGAAGCTGCTTCTGGAGCAAACCAGGGGTCCGTTTCTCGATTCTTGTCATTGCTAACCGTCTTAAGACCGTCTTACCGTTCCCTTGGATTTAGTGGTGAGCGTCGCTGTCGAGAGAGAGTTGAGTCGCTCTTACGAAGGACGTTGCTACCGTCGTTAGCAAAGACGCTTTCGAGATACGGACCCCTGGTTCAGTTGAGAGGTAAATCATCTAATTGAAGAAAATGATGATTCAGGCTCTTCCATTAGATGATTTGCCTCTTAACTGAATCTGGTTTGCTCCTGAACCAGCTTCTTAGTACACACCTATGGAGTAGATGTTTCAACAAGCATGAAACAAGCGTACATTTTGTTGGGGGGATACAGTAGAGGAGTGTTTGTCTGCTGGTTGTCGGGGATGATGAGTCTAGTGGGGGTCTGTCTTCATTGTGCTATGGGATGGCGCATGTACCTGTTGCAGGATGACTGTAGCGTAGCCCCTGTGGTTAGTACATGGAAACTGGCTCTGATGGATGACAGTCTAACGTGTTGCAATGTTATCAGACTTAAGCAAGACTCTGAAATGATATTGTCTGAACTTCATCAATGAATGGATACAGTGTAGTACAATAACATTAAGACAAGCTAGCGCCATCTACGTTCATGTAGTATGTGTCATCTTGGGCTCAGTGATCCAGCTAGTGTCATCTGTTGATGTCGTATGTGGTCTTGGTGTCATCTTGGTCTCAGTGATCCTAACCATTCTGGACATATCCGTTTCCCTAATAACTCCAGGACAAGGTGCACATCCCGGGTGCCATCTACCTGTCGGTGAAGTTCGACCCGCGCTGCCACACGGAGGAGGGCTGTGACGAGCTGCTCATGTCCAGCAGCGGAGACTTCCTGCAGGACCTCCACAACTTCAGCGGCTTCCACCAGAAGTGGACCGACTTCGAGATCCCCGGTGAGATTTGCAGTGCAGTAATAGTAATAAAATCAAATTGGTGAGATGTGCAGTACAGTAATGGTAATATAATCGAATTGACATTATATGTAGCTGACACTTTTATCCAAAGGGATTATTATGGACATATCCAGGCTGCTACTATGCAAACACACCAGACATATCGAGTAGTGGTCATATCATGTTTGTGTTTGTGTTTGGGGTGTGCTCCATTTGGTTAGAGATCTACCTCATTACTCACTGTATGCTTAGTGGGCAGAGCTGTGTGCATGGGTAAATGTGATGTGTGTCGTGTGTCTCTGTGTGCGTGTCTGTGTGTGTGTGTGGACTGGAGGGGTGGGTGTCTTTCTGTGTGTGTAATGTCTGTTTTGTTTGACCAGTGTGTTGACATTGTTGGCCTGCAGGGGACACCCTCCACTACCGCTTCGTGTCGGACATGAGCAACACGGAGTGGGGCTACAAGTTCACTGTGACCGGCGGCCATCGGGGACGCTTCCAAACAGGTATCCCTCCCAGCATTATTAATCTCTTCTGTTCCTTGGTTTTTGTCATGAACTTTAGCCGGTGTATTTTTTTCTGCCTGATTTTTGCTGTTTCATGCAGTGTTTTGCACTATGAAGTTCGCAAAGATCCATAAATATTACTTCATTATCCTCATATATCTTATAATAGTAATGGCACCACTCTTGTAATCGTGGAGTGTAAGGAACACATTGGTCATTCTGGCAATAAAAGAAAAGTAGGCAAGCTACAGGTCTGGGAGTAAGACGTTTGAGTTAGTCCAGGGGGCCCCAAACTATTCCAACTTGGGGCCCACTTGAATTTTTCACAAATGTTCGGGCTCTTCTTCTGACCCAATATCACACACACAAACATTATTTTGATTTTAAGATTGAAGATAAATGATTTCAAGGCCCCACCAGTTTGAGATTCACAGTTTGAGAATCACTGATGGTGCATTCAGACCGACTGAGAACCATGCTGGTGCCCATTCCCACACCTAATCGCACCTCAACAGCCGGCATGTTCACTCCGCAGATCTTAGCATTCACAAATCAGGAAGTTGGTTCACAGTGTGAACTGTGTGGTGACAATGTGGACATCAGCAGGTTCAGCCGGGTAACACCAGTCACATACGGAAAAGTTCCGGGCGGTATGAACGCGCATGGTTTGCTGGTAAGCACTTTAGTTGCGAATGTAACTGGTGCAGGCATGGGCGCCGGCACTGTTTTGGTCGGCCTGAAAACTATGAGTGGATGAGGCGCCAGTCCACTATTTTGTCTGCATGGGTTCCTTCCTGTCTGGCCGGCAGCGAGGTAGAGTATGATTGATCACCGTGATGGCTCTGGAGCAACACAGCACCTGCGTCCCCTGTCACCTGTGGCAGGCTCCAGCCTCATCTTTAATTGACTGAATTATATTGGCCTGCCTGCCTCAGGATAGAGTCTCATGCTGAAAATAACACAACTAGGGGGACAGTGGCGGTGATGGGATATGAGTGTCCACTTGCTTTATATCTTAGCTTTCAAAGTAGCAGGAAAATAATTATTTTCGCTTTTGTTTTTCTGTATCATTTTTTTATCGTTTCACTTAATATCCAGGCCACTGCTAAATGGTCACAATTAGTGCTTGTCAGTAGGGATGCACCGATTCCACTTTTTTGAAAACCGATACAAGTACGAATACATTAATGTGTGTACTTGCCGATACAGAGTACCGATACCGATACCTTTTACCACCAAAATACAATGAAGATAAATGCATGGCCTTGTTTTTTTCCACCTGTGATATTTTTATTGTACATTTCCATGTAGATTTAAATGTTAGTAAATGTATGAGGTGTAGGGATGCAAACGATTAATTGATGAATTGACTTTAATCAATCAATGCGTTAATCGAATAAACAACAATAATCGCAATTAATCGACAATTCAACTGACAAGAGACCCAGGTGAAATGGGCATGTGAAGAGTGTGTGTGAAGAGGGGTGTGAATAGTGAGAATATTTAAATCACCTTTGTATTAAAGAATTGGAATAGAATTACTTTAAATGTGGCATTTTATCAAAATTTTTAATTAAAATTTTTAGATTTAGTTGGTTTTTTTTCGAGAAACATTGAGATTTCGGGGGAAAAACCTTGCTTATCAATTAATCGTAAGTCGATCGATAAGGCTATCAACTAATGATTAATGAATTAATCGATAATTTGCATCCCTAATGAGGTGGCACTTTTTTCCATGCTGCTTTAAAGTCCACAGAACGTGACAAGATTTTGCATTGTTTTGTGTAATAGCAGTATCGTTCCTGGTATCGGCAAGTGCTTGACGAGTACCAGTACGAGTATAATGAGCAGTATCGGGTGCCGATACCGATACCAGTATCGGTATCGGTGCATCCCTACTTGTCAGTCAATTTGCCCCTTCCCTTTGAAGAGCTTTGGCTTCTTTACGGCATCTTATGCCTTTGAGCTTTTGTTTGTTTTGAATATGCGTGGTAATTAAGAGTATAATAATGATGGGTTTTATTCAAAAAGCACTTGTGCAAACATCCAAGGTTGAAATGTTCCAACAAATTTGCTATTGCTTTGTCCTTGTCTCCGGAGCATTGTTTTATGCCCCTCTCTCTCTCTCTCTCTCTCTCTCTCTCTCTCTCTCTCTCTCTCTCTCTCTCTCTCTCTCTCTCTCTCTCTCTTCCTCCTCTCCCTCCTCCCTTTCTCCCTCGCTCTACTTCTTTCGTCCCCTATTCTCTCCATCCTCCTCTCTCCTCCTCTCCTCCTCCAGGTTTTGAGATCCTGAAGCAGATGTTGTTGGATGAGCGTGCGCTGGGTCACCTGCCGCTGGCCGACATCTGGGAGTGGCAGGTGGGCGTGGCCTGCAGGCAGACGGGCAACCAGCGCCTCAAGGCCATCCACCTGCTGCTGCGCATCCTGCACTGCCCCACGCACTGGTGAGACCACACACACCTTATACATATACATGCTTATATTACTCTCTCTCATCTCATCCTGCACTGTCCCACGCACTGGTGAGA
>NC_085863.1:40208153-40213153 GCF_034702125.1 Engraulis encrasicolus
GCAGACACACACACTGTGACACACACTAACACACACGCATATGGACACAAATGCACATTTCAACACAGAATGAAATTACTGTAAATATTTTTCTGTTATCTAAAACACAATGCACAATGTATTACTATAGTGTGTGTGTGTATGTGTGTGTGTGAGACAGAGAGATAGAGAGTGTGCGTGCATGTGTGTGTATACATTCATGGCTGGTGACCTGACGTTGCTGAGTCATCTGTTCCTGATGTTACAAATGTATACCTGTGTGTGTGTGTATCTACAGGGTTGTTTGATATGTCTCTGCTTTTCAGTATGTGTTTCTGTCTGTCTGTCTGTCTATCTGTCTGTCTGTCAACAGGGCGCGTGACCTACTGTATCTCTGCTGTGGCTGCTCTTCCTGCTGTTTGGTGTGTGCGTGCGTATGTGTGCTCTTCACAGGGGTGTGTGACCTGTCGTTTCTGCGGCCGCTGTTCCTGATGTTCAATATGTATCTTTGTGTGTGTGTGTGTGTGTGTGTGTGTGTGTGTGTGTGTGTGTGTGTGTGTGTGTGTGTGTTCTCCGCAGGGCGTGTGACCTGTCTCTGCTGCGGCCGCTCTTCCTGCTCTTCAGCTCCATGGAGAGTGCTGCCAACAAGGACGCCACCAGCCTCACCAACCTGCTGCTGCCCCAGCACCGGGCCCTCACCGAGCTCTTCTTCATCGCAGAGGCCAAGGCTATGGTGAGGACTGAACACACACACACACACACACACACACACACACACACACACACACACACACACACACACACACACACACACACACACACACACACACAGCTCTTATTCATGTCTAGGTGACCACATACACACACACACAAACACACATTTTCCCACCGCAAACCAACCTAGACACTACCTACACTTACACACTGTAGTTCAAAGCTATTTGGGTCCTACAGCCACCTCCCTCCTCCACTGCTTTAAAATGACCAACCACTCAGAACGTAAATGGAGGTGAACCAGGTGAAGGGCATTTCTATAGCACTGTTCTTTCTCTTCCTCTCTACCTCCTTACCTTTCTCTCTTTCTCTACTCCCCTTTCTCTCCATCCCTTGGTTATTTTACCTCCAGTATTGGGGGCAGTGGCTGGACAAAGCTGCAGAGTGGGAGTCACAACTTCTGAGATGGGGTTCAGGGAGGTGGAGCACATTATTGGACTGCACGGCCTCTATGGGAGGGTTGCTGTGTGTGTGTGTGTGTGTGTGTCTGTGCGCGCATGTGCGTGCCTGTGTGCACGTGCATGTGTGCGTGTGAGATGTTTGGAAGACAGTAATTGGCATCTCGCCAGCAGGCTGCGGCTGGTTAACTCCGGTATTTACTCTTCACTCTCACAGTGTGATTTCAAGACGGGCGGGCAGGCGTGCTTGTGTGTGTAGTGTTAAGGTGATTTGTTGGAGTGAGATGTGTGCCCTTGTGATGTGTCTGTGTGTGTTTCCTGGATGTGTGATGGTGTCGCCCTGCTCTGGCTGCTACTGTGTGATGAAGTGTTGTCAGCCTCATCCCCACCTGTTCCTTTTCTTGCCCTCCAACCACTGATCCGGAGTCAGCTGTCTGGGACAGCTCTTAGCCAATGAGGGACCAGACTGAGAAACCAATCAGCCAATCAGATCTTAAGCAGTCAAGACTCCATCTTCGTCGGTTGTTGTTTTTGCACGTTGACCTTGAAAGGTGGCAAGTTTTAATGTTGACCATTTCGTTTTTTGCTTTGAGATTGTGTTTGCAAATATATGGTCAAGGGTTTTATGAGCTAGTTTGTAGTACTTTTGTCAAAGCTCATGAAGGATTCAGATGCAAAACTGTCTATTACAAAAGTCTGAATACAAAAATCAATTTTTAAATAGTATTTTCTCCAAGTAACCTCAATCAAAAAAGCCATGTGAATGTTATCAAGTACAAACAAGTCAAACCCAAACAAAACCAGATGAACTGTCTAGACATATGCCTATTTTTTGTCAAACCATCACAAATTAACTTTGAAAGTTTTTCATCTGTACCCTTCTCATGTAGTCCCTCATTGCAGTCAGCCTCACTGAGTAGTGGTGTCCTCTTGTGTGATGGAAGCGCTGTTTGTCTCTTGACCAGCAGGGGGCAGAAATGTCCCTGTATGAGCTGGAGCTGCCTACTCTGGTGCAGTCGAAGTAGTCCACTGAAGAAGAGAGCTGGTTAGGAAATGACATCATGTGTAACATCACCCACACTCCTCTTCCACTTCAGAATGTACACATGCATGTGCACTTCATTGCCAAAAGTATTAGCTAATCTGCCTCGACTCACAGATTAACTTCACGCACATGAACACAGGAAGAGGACCAAGATCATATTGAACCATATGAAATCCCGGAGTATCCCTTTAAGTTCATATGTGAGTCAAGGCAGGCGAATACATTTGGTGATATAGTGTAGTTCGGAGGGAATTGCAAAAGTATGAAGCTGCAAGAGGAGACTAAGCACTGACTCATTGACAGTTAGTAAAGTCAGCCTGGTGGGTGTGTGCAAATATCCCACCTGCTCCACTGATAACAGCCTATCATTATACCGTATCGCACAAACAGTGTTCCGATCGTATTGCAGCTTCGCGTTCCACTGTTCATCTCATGCCTCTATAGAAGTACTGCGCCTGCACATTGTCACAATAACCAGTGAGAAAAGTGGCTTTAAAAGTTTTATTTCAGTTCACAAGAAGCAACTAAACAGGACGTTCCACTTGACTCTTCAATGAATGTCGAATTTGGCATTGGAGCTGAACAGTGTGCAGAGAGGGCATCTTGTAATTGCCATGTCATCGCTGTAGTGAAGTGTGAGCCAGTGCAGCCACTTCTTCTTGACATGTGACACAAGTGTTGGTTGCAGAACAGGAAGGCTTGTAAAACGGTTGCTCCGGCTTCCTGAAGATAATCTGCACTGGCTACACTGGGCTGTGGGCTGCACACTTCTGTCTGTGTACTGTATGTTCACTCTTTTCTGTTGTCTTTCTGTACCACACACACACGCATGCTCACACACACACACACACACACACACACACACACACACACACACACACACACACACACACACACACACACACACACACACACACACACACACACACACACACACACACACACACACAGTTGTTCTCGCTCTCTTATCTACTGTATCTAACTCACTCACTCACGCATGCACGCTTGCACACACGCATGCACGCACACGCGCACACGCGCACACACACACACACGCATTCAGTAGCCTACAGACTCTCTCTCTCTCTCTCTCTCTCTCTCTCTCTCTCTCTCTCTCTCTCTCTCTCTCTCTCTCTCTCTCTCTCTCTCTCTCTCTCGACTGAGGCAGTTGTATATTATTTTCCCTTTTCTTCTTTTTCTCATCGCCACCTTTGCTAAAACTGTTAACTTTCAACTCTTTGGGGATTCCACAGAGCTCTCCAGTATTTTATTTTAACATCTCAGCCCGCTAAAAGTTTATTACCCGAGTAAAGAAATGGCCTGTCATACAGGACTGTAGATGGGACGGCTAGACTACGCAGCTAGAGTCTTGCGTCCAGGCCTGTCACAGCCAAGCAGACAAACTAGGAAATTGCCTAGGGGCCCATGCTTAAATTTGGAGGCCTTTGTTGTTACTTGAATACATTACAAGTCATTATCAATGACACATTTTTTTAGTAACATTTCTATGACAGAAAAGAGCAATAACCCTCCTACTGGATCTCCCTCTTATAGTCCCTCCTTCCCCAATAGTTTGACAAGGGTTAGTAAAAGGGGCCCCATGTCCCTTTTGCCTAGGTCCCCAAAATACCATGAAACGGCCCTGCTTGTGTCGAGGAGAGATTGATACAACCCTGGAGATGAGCACAAACTCTAAATGTGTTGGCGCTGGATGAAGTGGCTATGGAAGAGCTATGGAAACAGTTTGGCACTTAAGGCCTGTAAAAGGCACTGTAAAAAGCCCCCGTCACTGTGTGACAAGCAGAGCAGTGTCCTATGAAGTTAAACACGGACAGGTCCCTCTTTTTGTTTGCATTTCTGCTCTGTTCTCGGTTCTTTTCTTAGATCTTATACATCCTGGGGCCCTTACCAGGCTTGCGTCTTTAAAGCAAATCCTACACATACACACAGAAACACACAGGTGGGGTTATGGCCAGGCTAAAAGCTTCCCCATTAAGTTATGCCTGAATACTTTTTTCCCCACAGTGGTAGAGTTTGAGTGATTGACTCTTCTTGTGTCTTTACCTTAACAAGCACATCAGTGGACCGGGGAAGTGACTCATAAGCTATGACGTCAACTTTGTGCATCACATTTGTATATGGTAAAGTAAGGTAATGGCATACGTCACAACCAGATGTTGACGACTGCATAAGGGCAGCTTTAATCTTTTTAAGTTTCAAAACCTCCAGAAGAAAATAACGGATAATAATAATCAGTGGTGCCTAGTAAATGTTTAAAAAAAGATGCATGGGTCCTTCCAACACATGTAACTTACCAGAGTAACCAGTAGACCTGTGTAGGCTACTTGTCTTATGACCAGCTGTCTCTGTGCTGGTTGGATCTAATTTGTGCTAGGTTCTTAGGTTTTTAGTGTGTTTCAGTAACAACACAGTCTATCTACCTCTGGAGTAAATGGTGTAACACCTATGTAATAGGTTTACTTTAACTTTTACTTTTGACACCTCTGGGTGTAATGCAGTTATTTGCAGACACCTTTGAAGCAGAGTGAACTTGTAAGCGAGCTGTATATAATTGAAATGAGAATTGCACAAACCCTCTGTGATCTGTGATGTCACACATAGGCGTTCTGAGACATTGAAGGTGCAAGGAAGAAAACCTATCTAGTAGAGTGGAGTACTTTTATTAATCTCGATGGAAATGAATGTGTCTGACAGCTTGCATAAACATACAAATACAGACACTAAGACACTAAGACCTTATACACATTATTGCACATTGCAGTAAACATATAGCACACACACTA
>NC_085863.1:40218153-40245653 GCF_034702125.1 Engraulis encrasicolus
TGAGGGATGAAAAGAAAAGCCAAGGAAGGAGGAGGAAGAGGAGGTCGGAGTTTGGCAGTTGGAGATGAAGGAAAGAACTTCCCCAACATCATCCTCCCCACCCGCCATCCCTAACAGGACGCTGTGGGGAAGAAAACTTTGGGATGGAGGGGGGGGGACTCGACTCTTGATGTCTTCCAGAAGAAATCCTGCCTGTAAAAGGAATCACTTCCACTGTCTGTCCAAACAAATAGGGCGAAGAATTAAGGGATGTATTTTTCTATTTTTTAATCTCTTTTTTGTTGTCGTTTCGTTGTTGTGTATGATTGTCGACGACGTACTTGCATCGCCCTCCCGATCACAACAGTTGTTGCCTTAGGTGAAATGCAGTGCATAACTATATCACTAGAAGACATGTGGGATGGGGGGTGGGGGGTTTGAGAGAGGAGGGTAGCGATGGCTATGCTATCCCGTGTTCAGATACGTTTTCTTGTTTGGTTTAGCTTCACAAGCTGTATTACTTGAAGTATTTTTTATTTTAGGTTTTTTATCGCCCATGAAAGTGTGCCAAATTTTGCCACATTTACTTCTGAGAGGGTTCTCTTTTTGTTTCTCTCTTTTTTTTTTTAAAGAAAATGACAAGCCACCCTTGGTGAGACAATCGATCATCGCAAAAAGCAGGTCACCTTGCTTGCCTCTTTCTGTGTTTTTGTCTTCTCTCTCTCTCTCTCTCTCTCTCTCTCTCTCTCTCTCTCTCTCTCTCTCTCTCTCTCTCTCTCTCTCTCTCTCTCTTCTCTGCTATGTCTCCTGGTGGACACGCTGCCTAAAAATACCCAAACACAGTTGCTCCCCGCTCCGGAGCCTCATCAGTCATGCTGGCCTAAAGACCAGGCTCTCAATAGCACCCGTGCGTACCGCGTTAACAAAAACTCTTTTCTCTTTTCCTTCAGCCTTCCTTTTCTAACCCATGGCTCTCTCCTTCAGGTGACTTGCTTGCTTTGGAAGAAACCCCTCACACCATGGGCATCTAGATTTAAAGAGATGTCACACCTTGGTAAGAGGTGCCAAATCCCGGTTCAGAAAGTTAAGAACCCTGCCACAAATTTTAGACAGCCTGCTCTGCATCAGCTTATCCTAATGAGTATTCTCGACAGGTAGGTCAGTTAGGCCGGGGGACGTGCTTGCTGTGAGCCTTACATTACGCACACAACCGCGTATGACAGTGTGCACATACTTGCTTCAGAATGGTCCGAGCAAAACGCACGATACTGGAGATGTCATGTAGCAAGCAGATGGCCAACAGGGGCTTTCATTACGATTTTTGACTCTACCGCAACCTCAACTTGGAAGTTCGGAAGATCGCCCCTCGCCGTTCTGTTAATATTGCACTGTACGCACTTGTCTGGATACAAACATTGTGTCTGGTGCTCTACCGCACACGAAATTGACATAACATTCGCATGACAATGGGCATTCGTATCCAACAGCAAGCATGTCCCCCACCTTCCTCTGTGACGTCACCTGTCTTGGAAGGTAACTGTGGCAGGTTTTTTTTTTTTTTTTAACTTTTTGGACCTGGATTCGGGACCTCTGCACCTTTGATAATGGCTGACTAGCTGCTAGGAGAGCTACGAAGAGAAGTCCAGAAAGGGAAAGTGCCATAAACATTACACAAGGGAGTTTGGTCTCACAATATAAAACACAAACTCATGCCATGTCATGTTTTTCAGGGGGGAAGAAAGAAAGAAATTATGAATTGGTTGGAATGCCATGCTGAATAATAGTCATAACACGATCAACTCTTCCTTTGTGAAACATGTGATTTTAAACTAAGTACGTGTGTGTGGTGTGCTTAGGGGGCAACACTGGTGCTGCACAGCCTTTTGCACAGTCTATTTCTTCCTGCTTCACGGAGACAGACAGAAGGAAAGAGATGGATGGAGAAGGAGAGAGAATGATAGAGGGAGGGAAAGAGAGAGTAGCAAGTATCCAGTGTAGGTTCCCTGGCTAGTGCACAAGCACATTTGCATGATGTGATGTGTCCTGTGGTTGATTTGTGAAATAATGATTTCGCATTTGCATAGTAGCATCGCACACAACACCCCTACTAACCTCTTTCTGTCTCAAACACACACACACTCACACACAAACAGGATTTTAGGATTAGGATTCTGGTCTCTCCACCTGTGTGCTGGTTACTCAGCTTTTTAAAAGTTTGAGTGTGTGATTTTGTGGTTTATTTAAAGAATTGATGCTGCCCATTCATGAATGTTGCCCATTTCATGTTTATGTACTACCACCACCAATTTCTAAATATTCGTCATAATTTGGAAAGTAACACTTTTTTTCATCCATAACAAGGTGGATCTTCTCCATGTTCGCCATTTTTAATTGCTCATCCATAGACTTCTGTGCTGTACTTTGGTCAGTCCAGAAAATTTTAGTTTATTACAGAGTAAGTATTCATGAAAAGATCACATTTGTGAATGGGCAGCATACATATTGCAAAGAAACGTCTGAAATTACATTGCAAAGAAATGGCAATTACATACTATAAAGCTGTAAGCTGTCTAAACAACACATCAAATGTGTGCTCCTTCACTTCACACACAGTCATGTTGCTGATCTTAAAAAAAACCCAACTTTGGCGAGATGGAGACAAACATCCATTCACTTCTTTTTATATAATATTAACTGCATGAATCTCATATTGTGGAGGAAACGGTATCACTTTATCCATTAGCTCAGTGTCTATCAGCTGCTTCGGGTGGACGGACAAGAATGTACTCTTACAATCTATTTACAATCTCACTATACACTGTCACACATGCCAATATCATTACTATTATTATTTTGTTTCACGAGACCTCATAGCGGTCGTGTATAGAAATTTAACCGTCATTATGTAGATGCATTTAGATATTTATTTTTCTTTTTTTTAATTTTCATTTTAGTTGAGTGTGTGTGAGATCTCGATGGGAAAATATATATGCCAAAGAAACTTATCATCAAACATACACCATAAACATAAACGTGAGCTCCTCTCCTCTTCTTCAGGGCTTCTCAGTATTGTGTGTGTGTGTGTGTCTGTGGGGTGAGTATGTAAGTGTGTTGGAGACCGAGATGGTAAGCCTGGCTGGTCTTGCAAGTATGTCAAGCTCTTATGTAGGAATTGTACTGTATGTGTCATATGAAGGTTTATAGATCCACACGTGTTTATTTTTTATTTTTTTATTTTGGTTTTACAAATCCATCAATCAATACTGTGTCGAACAATAGAGTAGCCTGAAGGGGAGACCCTAAGGGGGTGGTGGAGAGGAGAGGAGAGGAGAGGAGAGGAAAAGGGAAGGGGAGGAGAGGAGCTCAGTAAAGGCATCTAGTCACCCCTTTCAGTCTCTGCCGCTTTTGTTTACACTAGGATCAGTCATTCGGGGCTGTCCTGCCATGTCAGGGGCTGTGGATTGGGTCCGCGTCCCACTCCACTGCTCCCTGGGTTGGGGACAGACCCATTACGGCTGCATGACCCAGCCAAAGGGAACCTCCCCATTGTGGGGTAGAGACACTCCCTTGGCTGGGTCTCAGAAATGAACAATGTGCCTACTATTCAAGGATTAAAAAAAAAAAAAAACGATGAAGCAATCTTAATTTAATTATCATATCACATTCTTCTCATGAATTATTATATTTTTAAAGACAAAAAATGATTGATTCGTTTAAACTTTTTCTATCTTTTTTTGCGCATTAACTTGGTTACAATTCTTGATTTTTTTTCTTTTTTTTTTCTTTTTGGTCAATATTAAGTTAAAATTGACTTTATTTTTGACTGTAAATATTTGTGAATATTGTTAATTGCACATATAAATATTGGATAATTAATGAGTAAACCTTTCATATCAGCCCTTTATTCAGTTCAAAACAAAAAAAAAGAGTCAGAATAATGCTAATTTATTGTGTTGATGTGACTGGGTGTCATGGAAAACCTGAACTGATTTGTGGTTAAACTTTTTTGATTAAAATACAACTTTGGTGTGCACATCTTTTCTGTTGTGTTGTGTTTCTTCTGCATCATGAGCTCAAGGTAAGGTACATATCAACAACTGCAAGTATCACCCACTTCTGGGTTACTTCCTGGGTTTCTACCGTGTTTTAGCTCCATCTCTCACCCCTCCTGGTATTTCTTACCCCAAACCCAATGCCCACTGAATATTTCAATTTTGACTTTCATGGACTGACATGATGATGATGTCTGGATAAGTGGTGAGAGGGAGTGAATAGGACCTCACTGTACTGATGTAATATTGGAAGCATATTTGCCTTGTCACCGCTAATGTTCTTAGATGTAATTTCCAGTGTCCCGTTTCTGCTCAATACAGAACACGTACTTTTATTCATTAATATGGGCTGATTCCGTATTTCAAGGGCAGTTGGCAACCCTAGGTAGGCTAAGTAAGAGCCTGATACAGTTCCCAAAAGAGCCACATATGGCTCCCAAGCCATAGGCTCCATACCCAACCGTATCTCATGCCATTCGTGAAATATACAAAAAAAAAAAACATAACAAATCAACTGTACAGTAAGCTTTGTGGTGCCGTCACGAAATGACGAAAGGGGGAATTGACAATTAGTTTCAAACCCATTAATATTGGGCCAAAATAGTGTAACAGAATTGTGAATGCTGTCGAAGGTAAATGCCTAAACGCTGCTAAAGGTTTTATTGCACAGATGCTGCAGCCGGTCTTAAAGGGGTAGTATACTGGTCAGGTGTATTTTATGTTTTTGTAATTGTTTTTGTCGCTTCAGAGTGTAGAATACGAGAAGTCAACTTTTGCCATGCATTTACAGTAGACAGTGCTCAACGCAAGTCCAATCAAGCAATCAACAGTGCATGCTGGTGTGGTGGCCTACTGGTCAAGGTAATGCGAAAAGGTTTCAGCTTTAGGGAGGTTGAAGTCCATTCCGCCAATAATGCTACCGGAGTACCCTGGACATGACACTGTCCTCACATGCACTAGTGACATCTAGTCGTGAAGTAAAAGTAATTAATTGACTCCAGGAGAAATTAAAGGCTTAATGTGCAATTTTGATGTCAATTTGAAGTAGCCTGGTTCACAACAGATGGTGTGTGTGTAGCTTCGGTGCACCCTGGTGGAGCAGAGCTACACACTACCGTCTGGTACACAGCCATAGAGCACACGATGGCTTCAGCCAGAAAATAGACAGAGCATTTACTGCTCCTGCGCGGCCTCATCACCAACAAATTCCTTCAAAAACCTTTCTGTTAATCTCTAAAGAGTCAATATAGTCTATAATCTGTCCTGTGACTCCTCAATGCGAGCTGCCGTTGATATTGAAGCAATAACTGCTCCATCTATTTTCAGGATGAAGCCATAGCGTGCTCTATGGCTGTGTACCAGACGGTAGTAGGCCTATGTGTAGCTCTGCTCAACCAGGGGGCACCGAAGCTACACACACACTGTCTGTTGTGAACCAGGCTATATTTGAATTGCTTTGTTTGCAAAAACATGCATACAAAAGACTATGAAGATACTGGCATGTGCGTACTAATCAAAGTTTATACATACATAGCATAGCATTTTATTTCATAATTAGCTGGCTAAACTACTAGCTGTGGCCCGCTCCTTCTATCCGTTCTAGTTTGTTGAACAAGATAACGATAAACAGCAAGTTCAACCTCAGTCAGAAGCAACATAGGCCTATACAACGCAAACGTTGCACAAATCCAACCTGCGTAGAAGGCCTATCATTCATTATTGGCCTACATATCTGCATACTATTGTGCTGAGGGTTGGCAACTTTCTCCACCCTTCTCCACCCCTACATTATTGCTTGAGTTGTGCCTTTCCAGAATGCTTCATACAATACTTCATAAAATATTTCAAATTATTCTGTGAATGAAAACGGAACAGGAGCTGTCTCTTCCTTGACAGATTTATGTAAAATTCGGGACCTCGTGGATAAATCAAGATGGTTGGCTACCCCAATACATCACATTCACTTAAGTGTCAAAAGGTGAAATGTATGATAAAGTGTGAGAAATGATGTGTAGTGTTTAATGGAAGTTTTGTCACAACTTGTTTGTGAATCATAGGGGGTGTCCTATTTTGGTTAATTGTGCTTTCTGTGACATTATTCATTCTGTTCCTCCACAGTCTATTCAGTCAGTGCACTGTACACATGGTCTCAGTAAATCCTTTCACTGTCAAAGTTACGTACATCTAATACATAACCACACCGAACAATACATGTCTTGGATGATGGGGCCTTAACAGAACCCAGAAAGAACACCATAGACAAAGGTACTTTGTTGAAAAGACTGATTCAAAGTATCTTCACAATCTGTTTTTTCTCGCTTTCTTTCATCCAAAATCAGCAGGAATGTACAGTAAGCTCGGTTCGGCTGCAAACATTCTCCGTTGCGTTCATAGCTTAGGCTACCACCCCCGGCTTTCTTCTTTCATAACTGACTTTTAGCTTGCTTGCGTAACCCAGAAACCTGACGTAGGGTGGTCCTGATGGTCAGTGACCTGGTGTGGTGGGGTGGGGTGTGAAGAGACGGTGAACGGCCAGTTTCCACAACAGCTGAAGCCCAGTGTGGGAGCACCAGGCAAGATGCAGTTTGTTCCTATCCTGTGTGTGTGTGTGTGTGTGTGTGTGTGTGTGTGTGTGTGTGTGTGTTTTCCTGCCTCTCAGCACCACCCATGTCTTAAAGGCTCACTGTGTAAGTTTTCCCCACGCTTCTTCAGACTCACTAGTGGGAGTGAAAATACAATCCTACCTGGACAGGTAATTTGGCATACAGGGCATTTCCTAGTGATCTGACAGTCCTCACAAGCCGATATTTGTGAGTGTGCGCGTGCGTAAGTGCGTGCGACCAGTCCAATTTAGAGGTACCCATGCAAATAATCCTTGGCCTTTTTTGTCCCAGTCCAGCCTGTGTATCACAGCAAGGTAAAATATTAGAAGTGCTATACATACTGTACATTTGCAAAAGTACAAGCCATTAGGAATACTTGAAATCGTGGTGGTGGTAACACCCCCTTTGATAATTAACATAATTTACACACTGACCATTTAATCCCATTGGTCTGAATAGAAAGTGTCTGCCGTCCTCACTAATGTCATTGGTGTGCTAGGTCTTCTGAACTTCGGATGAGGAGGAGAAAGATGACCCATTTGTTGAAGTTGTCATCCTACACACACACACACACACACACAGAGAAGAGACACACACACAAATGTGTGCTTTTGTGTCTCTCGAATTACGCATGCCTTTTGGAAATAACCCACACACAGAGACACACACAGAGTTCGGCGAAGAACTTTGATAAACCTCCCGGAACCTCACACAGTATCGTAGCGCTGAGCTATCGCTCTGGACCTTGAGCTCAGCAGCATCGTGCATCGGCATCATGCCCAAACTAGAGTGTTGACTGATAGGTGGCGGGTTCGAGCCCTGAGTGGTGAAATAGTGCAGGATCACCTCAGTTACACACACACACACACACACACACACACACACACACACACACACACACACACACACTTTGCCCTGCCAGACACCCTCATATGCTGTTACACTTTGAATTAAACTCATGTACCTGCCCAATTGTTGTGTGCTAGGCCATACATCCCTCCTCCCTTCACCCCCTCCATCCTGCTTCACACCCCCATTCTTCACCCCCTCCATCCTGCTTCACACCCCCATTCTTCACCTCCACCATCCTGCTTCACACCCCCATTCTTCACCCCCTCCATCCTGCTTCACCCCCTCCATCCTGCTTTACACCCCCATTCTCTCCCTCCACCTATTTACCTCAGGTGACCTCTTGCTCTTTCGAGTCGACTACACCCCACCTCTCTCTCTCCCTCCCTCCCTCCATCTCATTCTGTACTTCCCTCACTACCCGCCCACTCACCCCATCGGCTTCTCTCATTCACTGCCCTGCTCGGTACCCTGCTCTCTTTTTATGGCTAGCTCTCTTTTTTTTCTAACTCCGCATATGTCTGTCTCTCTTCTAGCCCACCGCCTGTTATCATTCTCTTCCCAGCTCTCTCAGTATTCCCCCTATTTAGTACCATCTCAGAGAGAGAGAGGGAGAGGGAGAGAGAGAGACCCCCAGCCACAGCCTGTGGAGGGGAGTGAGTGGGAGAGCATCCCCCGGTGTGAGGCTGACTGTGACAGTGCTGGTGATGGCAGTGGCGATGATAATAAAAGTCAAGCCTGGAGGGGGAATTATTCCATAAAAGCATGGATGATGATTCACAGTTGAGCCACCATTCTCGCTCTCTTCATTTATTCTGCCCCCCCACCCCTCTCTCTCATCTTCCTCCCTCACTTCTTCTCTCCTCTTTCTCGCCTTCTCTGCCCATCTAGCTGTCTTCTGTTCCTTCTCTCTCTCTCTCTCTCTCTCTCTCTCTCTCTCTCTCTCTCTCTCTCTCTCTCTCTCTCTCTCTCTCTCTCTCTCTCTCTCCCTGCGGCCCCCTCACTGCAGTGAGTCAGCCAACAGCTACCTCTCCCCGCACACCACCAACGCCAGCTGTGTCACCACCCACCATCACCACCACCATCATCATCAATACACCCCCCCAACTCTCTCACACACACACACACACACACACTCTCTCTCTCTCTCTCTCTCTCTCTCTCTCTCTCTCTCTCTCTCTCTCTCTCTCTCTCTCTCTCTCTCTCTCTCTCTCTCATACACACCATGCATGTACACAAACCACCCCCTCCTCCAAAGGTGAACGTTGCCATGTGGAGACAGAGCGGTTCGGCACCACGGGGAACAGATGATATCATCAGAGCGAGACGCGAGTAAAGGCGGTGTGGTGCAGTGTAGTGCGGTGGGTTAAGCAGATTATAAATAACCTGTGACACGACGCTGGTGCGAAGCCCGGTTCTGGTCACCCACGCTCGGCCAGATAATGCATCAGGGAGAGGAGAGGAGAGGGATGGGGGAAATGATGCCAACAGCAGGTACCAGCCATGCCAGCCAGGGGGAGTAGAGGTGGAGAGAGAGAGAGGGAGGGAAGGAGAAAGAAAGAGAGAGAGAGGGAGGGAGGGAGAAAGAGAGGCATGGAGAGAGAGGAAGAAAAGGAAATAGAGCAAGGCAGGAAGAGTGTGAGAGAGGGGGGGGTGAAGATGTAGAGCGAGGGAGGGGGGGGGAGAGAAGGTCCAGTCACAGCTGCATTGCTGTAAGCCCTTCACAAGCTCTCGCCAGTAATTCTCCCCAGTAAACTTTTTTGAATATTTCACTGCAGTGTACTGTAGAACAGACATGCCTACTCACGCCTGTTGGGAAAAGATCAATAAGGTCCACTGACTAAGACTTGCTCGTTGGGCAGTGATACACAACTTTTAATTTGACAGTAAGAATGAAGGTAAGTCATAGCTATAAAGCAGGTTACTTTGATGATGTAACTACTTTCACTTTGATAGCCAAAATGCAATTGATACTACATGCAGTAGCTTCAGTGCTTGATGGGATACGTACCAAACTTTTAATTTTCACTGAAACCATCGATCTGAAAACCATTCAATAACCATTGAAAAGATATAGTTAAAAAGAAGATGTAATTATTTTGTTTAATTATACCGCTTTAAAGGTGCACTGTGTAGGATGGAGGCCAGAGCAGATATTGCAATGTTGCTCACTGAAACTCTGCTGCCTAAATCATTTTCAATTAAATGATATTTACTAGTGTGACCAAAGCACAGTAAGTTTTGCAGCTAAAATATCTGGTAATTCAAAATCACGGACAATGGAGAAGATCCACCTCTGTCTGTATGAAAAGTGCCATTTTCCCAGTTATAATGAAGACTTACAATTGGTGGTAAGTAGCCTACTTGTGAAAAGGGTAACATTTGTGAATGGGCAGCATGAATTCTGAAAAGAGACACACATATTACACAGGGCACCTTTACAACTGAGCCCAAATGCAGCCAGTACACCTACATCAACATTAACTCATAATGACTTTGCATCAACATGTGACGTTAGTGCAGGCTGAGTATGTGCTCTGAGTGTGCTTCCCAGGGTGAGTTGGTAAGGAGCTTACATGGGAGATTCCCTATACCTGGCTGTGCTGCCTGGTTGCTGGCAGAGGGGACTGGGAAAGCCTTCTCTAGTTAAAACTCCTCTTGGCTGGAGGAGGCTGTCTTTTGTTTTTTGCCTTAGGCCTACAGAACATCCCCTGCCAGGACACTGGACAACTCGGATGTGACCGTCAGTGCCCACAGAGAGGCAAGAGCATGATCTGTTCTTGCTTTTTTCTTTTTCTCCCCCTCTGTCTTTTCCCCCCTCTCTCTCCCTCTCTCTCTCTCTCTCTCTCTCTCTCTCTCCCTCTCTCTCTCTCTCTCTCTCTCTCCCTCTCTCTCTCTCTCCCTCTCTCTCTCTCTGTCTGTCTGTCCGTCTGTCTGTCTGTCTCTTTCATTCTCACTCTTGCTCTCTCTCACACTCTTGCTCTCTCTCTCTCTCTCCCTCTCTCTCTCTCTCTCTCTCTCTCTCTCTCTCTCTCTCTATCTCTCTCTCGACTCAAAGTCAAAGTTTCAAAGTTGCTTTATTAGCTGAAATAGTGTTGTTAAAGCATAAAATACCCTTTCCAATTCCAAGGTGACATCAGCAGTTTCTCTCTCTCTCTCTCTCTCTCTCTCTCTCTCTCTCTCTCTCTCTCTCTCTCTCTCTCTCACAGTCACTCTCACATTCTTTTCTTTTTCCTTCTCCCGCATATCTCTCTATCGTTTTTCTCTGTTCACTTTTAGTCTTTCCCTCTCTTTACTCCCTCTTGTTAGGTGATCAGTGATTCGCCAGTGAGTGGATGCAGTTGAGTGTACAGAGTGCATTAGGAAGAACAAGTCCCCTGACAGCATATTTACAGGAGTGCGCATTTATTGCATTACATGAGATAGCTGATGATTTTTAAGATTGGTTTTATAAGGACTACCTGCAATCTGACTCCCGGCGTAATCTGAAAATTGAATTACAGCAACACAAAGTTTCCATAAAAAGCAATCCAATACATAAAGCGGAGACACTATTTCCCCTTGTGCAACACTGACCTTCTTTGTAAGTAGATTTTGTCCACTGTCAGTATTTTTCAAACCCTGACTTTGGCCTACCGCGTTTTTACATTTTGTGGAAATGTCTTCAACGCCATTGCAAAAACACAGTGTTTTGGGGATAAGTCATTTAAAAACATTGCAAAAACACCCTTCCTTGCCTTAATGCCCTGGGACTCATAAGCAGATTCTCCCCTGCAGTTGTCTTCTGCAACACATATCAGTGGATGCTGTTCCAATCTGTAGGCTTGCTATGGGGGCGTGGGGGTTTGAAAACGTCCCAGAAAGCAGCAAGCTACCCATCCATCAGTCTGCTGTGCGAGAGTGATGAGACAGGCCATGGAGGACATATAGCATAAATTAACACCCAAGAGACCGAGTGCACATTGCATTTAGCTGATGTTCCTCTCCAGACTATCTGGCAGTGAATTCAGTACTGTGAGTCCTGGAGCCCTGAAGCAACATAGGGTTAGAAGCCTTGGTCAAGGGCTTATTCTGTTGTGCATGACGGGTAAGTAGGCCTTGGTAATGGTAATTCACTCCCCACCCACACATTTCCTTACAGGACCCAAACCCTTTTTAAAATCTATTTCAGAACATTTTTCAAGGACTACCTCTTATTAAAACAAATGATAACTATGGCACCACTTACTACATTTACCACAATTGAATTAAATGGTAATTTCAATGCATATAAGTGTGGTAAGAGGTTGGTAACTTTTGCCAGGGCCAGAATTCATCAAATATTATTGGATTACTGTAAATGTCAGAGATCCATGTAAACCCACCTTGCTTTGGCATTTTCGTGTTGGCTTTGTAAAAACCTTTTCACGGACCCCTTAGCAATGCACCACCGACTCCCCAGGGGTCTCGGGACCCCAGTTTGAGAACCACACCAATCATGTCTCAGCTGCCCACAGTACATTATTACACTTCACACTTCGCTGACGCTTTTCTATCTCAAGTGAGTTACAGTTATTTACAGATTAGTGGTTGCAGTCCATGAAGCAGTGTGGGGTTAGGTGCCTTGCTCAAGGGTAGCCTACTTCAGCTGTGGATGGAGGAGGTACTGGTGGGGTTTGAACCTGCAACCCTCTGATATTAAGACCACCCCTCTAACCATTAGGCCACTGGTGCTCCAATATGCACCCACTGAACACATAAGAACCAGTGTCCTCTCACTCCTCCTCTCCTCTCTCAGTCTCATCCTGCTCCAAAGTGATGCTCCTCCTCACTCCTCTCTTGCCGTGCCCTTTGCCAGCGGGATTCCCAGGACTGGGCCTCAAGACTTGATTATCTTGTCATCTTCCTCATGGGAGCTGGGACGAAATGAGATTGGACTGCCAGCAGGTGTGTGCGTGTGTGCGTGCGACTGTGTGTGTGTGACTATGTCAGTGTGTCTGTGTATGTGATTTGACCTTCAAGACAAGTTTAAGGGGGTCTAGTGGGGCCCTGTCTCTCACCTCCTCACTCCAGCAGCCACCAGCATGTCTGGTGAACCGCTGGGTGTGTAATGTGTTTAGCTCGGTGGTAGATGCACAGTATACAGCTCCTTTTTATATGGTTATTGAAGCTAGTAAACAAAACGGTAAGCACTGCACAAACAAAAAGGTGAAGTTTGATATTCACACGCATCCGTACATACATTTCTTACATGCTTTTAGTCGCATGCATTGACTCTACATGGCACATTGATTGGTTGGTTGGGAGATGGTTGGAAGGAGCAGAGCCAGGGAATTCGGAGTTGTGACAACCGGGGTACAGGAAGTCGTTTGCTGATAAGATCTCTGTAAAGATTTAAATGATTCTAGGCAGCGGCAGCTTTCTTTTCACTCACTTCCTGGAACTATTTTGGAATGTCAATGGCGAGCGGTGTCAAAGGCTCCATGAGTCGCCATCTTGGATGGAACACGGAGGTCAATGGGACTGGCCTAACCGCAGAGATACACCAGCGGCGACGCGATTCAAGCGACAGAGTGTAGCAGCAAGCGATACAAGAGATTGAGGAGACTAGAGTATGTCCGTACAGGCAGAAGGCAAAGCATTCAAGCATTCCCATTGGCTGTGGTCACTGACCTCTATACAGTCATTGGCTGTCGCGGCTTGTCGCCGAACCGCGTCATAGAAAGTTGAAAAGATTTCAACTTCAAATTGTCGCGCTGGTCGCGCAAATCGCTCTAGTCTCCAGAATCGCTTTTGTCTCTCGACTCAATACAAAGTCAATTACTTCCGTCGCGCGACTCGCTCAGATCGCCGCTGGTGTATTTCTGCGGTAACTCCTACTGCCGTGGCTCTGGGGAAGGAGGCTTGCACATCACTTGGATGCGGTGTGAGGGACGACTTAATCCACAGGTGAGGTCATGCCAACCATTTAATCCTCATTAGTGAATCTAATCGAATCTTCCACGATTGTCCGTCCGTAGCCCGAGACATCTTGGTACATCGCTGGCCATCCCATCCGCATCCCATCCGCCTCCGCCTGCCTCCGTGATATCTCCGTCCGTCCTTTCTTCATTAATGGCTGTCATGGTAATGAGCCTCGCTTCCTGGTGCCTGGCACGGGGGACAGGAAGGCCACCATGGGGCCATGTGTGTGTCCCAGGCCACAAGCTCCATCTGATCATTAGGGTAGATTACCGCCGATGACATCCAAGACACCGGGTGCTCTTAACCCCACAAAGCTTGGATAATTGTGATGGGATAATTCTATGGGATAATACGACTGCTCCAGGGAGCCTGTGGGGTGCATGGCCGCGGGGTTGGGTTGTTGGGGTTTGGGGGCGTGCAGAGTTAACTGTTTTCTGTGAATTCTATAAATGTGTGTGTGTGTGTATGTGTGTGTGTGCATATGTGCACCTCTGTGTGTGTGTGTGTGTGTGTGTGTGTGTGTGTGTGTGTGTGTGTGTGTGTGTGTGTGTGTGTGTGTGTGTGTGTGTGTGTGTGTGTGTGTGTGTGTGTGTGTGTGTGTGTGTGCGTGCCTGTGTGTGTGTGTGCGTCTTTGTGTCGGTAGCATCTCTTGCTGTACGTGTACGCAATTCATTTTTTGCAAATGAGTCACATATTTGTATACACATTTGAACAATCAATGATTATTTATACAAATTCACAATAAATAACTTAGTTTTTCAGAGATTGCAGTAGACAGTGCTAGGTGGAGTATGGTGCTTTAAGCATGACAGCTGTGTTTCCTGTCATCTTCCCAGGGTGTGTGACATCTCTCTGTTCCCCGTGGCGTTGATTAGTACACCGCTGTCCCCGAAGAGTCCTGGGACTCAGTGGAGCGCCTCACCAAATCGCTACCTGCCAGCCTCCCGTTGTCTTAGTCAAGCAGGCATGAAGAGCACTGCATCTACTGTAGTGTACCTGGACTCCGTTTCTCGATTCTTGTCGTTGCTAACCGTCTTAAGTCGGTCTTGAGTTGGTCGTAAGTTGCTCTTGAGTTGGTCTTAAGTTGGTCTTCAGTTGGTCTTTAGACGCAAGACCAACTTAAGAACAACTTAAGAACAACTTAAGACCAACTCAAGACCTTGGTTACAACGTTGGTCTTAAGAACGAACAAAATGGCTAAAGTCGTTAGCAAAGACACTGTCGAGAAACGACCCCCTGCATGGAAAGGTGCACTGTGTACAGCAGTGGTCTCCAAATGGCAGCCCACGGGCCAGATCCGGCCCGAGCATGGCAAACATTTGGGCCTGCATGAGGTAGGAAGAAATGAAAACCTACAGTACATCATGTGTGCAGTCTATATCTGATGGTGGCCATATGGTCAAGTGATTTGTTTGGCCTTCAGCCCCATTTGCGCCACATAATTTGGCCCTTATCAAATAATTGGAGACCACTGGTGTACAGTGTTTTTAGAGGTTCATGATCAGAATTTGCTTCAAGCTCTTCACAAACTCACCAGCACCATCAGTTGCAAGTTCCTTCTTTTCCTTACATTTTCAGTATTGTCTACTTTAAGGAGGTCCACCACCACCCATATGCTATAGATGTGTTCTCTTGCACTGCCTTAGCTTATCCGGAACATGTATTGTTTCCAAATGACCAATTTTGCATTTGCAATGACATGATAAACTCAGGACAGCTCAGGATATTTTTTCCACTTCCCGGCTCTGGCACATTTGAAGAAGGAAAATGTAACACAGTGTACCTTAAAGTGTGACACGGTTCCTTGCCGCTATCTCCATATGGTTGTGTCCTTCATGTCTAATGTAGTCATACTTGATACCAGGCAGTCTGTCTGAAGTGGCAGGTTGATATATGGTACCTGAAAGGAGCCCAATAGACTGGTACTACCAGTCTGGGAGGGAGCGATAACTGATGGTATTCATCTTCCTTGACATTTCATATTTCTCTCGGCAGAGTGGAGAGTTTAGTTTGTAATGCTGTATGTGTGGGGGTGTGCTTATAACCATATATGGAAGATAACAAAGCTAACTTTTAAGAAGGAAGTTTGATGTTTGATTTTATCATTTATTTTCGCTGGACACTGTCAAAGGACTCTCTCTCTCTCTATCTCTCTCTCTCTCTCTCTCTCTCTCTCTCTCTCTCTCCCCTCGGCCTGTCTTCAATGTTCGCAATCTCCATTTCCTCTTGTGTCTGAGAGCTGGATGCTTCAGTATGCTCTGGGGCTGGATGTTGTGGGAGGATGGTACAGACACAGGCACAGGCCATAGGTGGATGAGAGGGAGGGATGGAGGAGGAGAGAGGAATGATGGGTTGGAGGGATGGAGAGAGGGATGTGGGGGGGAGGAGGGGAGGAGGGAGGGCAAACCGCTTCCTTCTCTGACCCCGGTCTCTCTCTGCTGCCCACTGACTGCTGTGGCTCCAGGTAAAATCTGTGGTGTATATGGAAGAGTCTCTCTCTCTCTCTCTCTCTCTCTCTCTCTCTCTCTCTCTCTCTCTCTCTCTCTCTCTCTCTATCCTTCTCTCTCTCTCTCTCTCTCTCTCTCTCTCTCTCTCTCTCTCTCTCTCTCACACACACACACACACACTCTCTCTCTCTCTCTCTCTCTGTCTCTCTCCCTCTCTCTCTCTCTCTCTCTCTCTCTCTCTGTCTATCTCTCTCTGACACACACACACACACACACACACACACACACACACACACACACACACACACACACACACACACACACACACACACACACACACACACACACACACACACACACACACACACACACATACACACATCCCTTCAAATCCTCTCTTGCACATCTCGTCTGTCTCAAATTAGTGTCTGCCTTGATTACACATATGCAGATACTTGTAAAAAGAGATTATTTTTAAAAAGAGATTTAATTCTTAATCTTTTTTATTCCATTTACACGACTCATGGATAAAACAAATTTCATTTGTTACGTCAACAGAAATATATAGACGCGCATGCCAGACTGTTTACCAGGCAAGCAGCTTATTGTTTTTAAATATGCAGATATCTTGTATTTTCCTTGTTTACAAATATCCATATTGGGTGCATTTTTGTAAACTTGCCATATATCAGGTGTAGATCCCCTATTAATTTCTGGATATCTGGGATCTAAAACACTGTTTAAGTGTAAACGGCACAACCAGATGAAAAAAAATGCTTTTACAAAAACACATCTATACACATGTAAACAGAGTCTTACCGCAGAGATACACCAGCGGCGATCTGAGCGAGTCGAGCGACGGAAGTAATTGACTTTGTATTGAGTCGAGAGACAAAAGCGATTCTGGAGACTAGAGCGATTTGCGCGCCGAGCGCGACAATTTGAAGTTGAAATCTTTTCAACTTTTTATGACGCGGTTCGGCGACAAGCCGCGACAGCCAATGACTGTATAGAGGTCAGTGACCACAGCCAATGGGAATGCTTGAATGCTTTGCCTTCCGCCTGTACGGACATACTCTAGTCTCCTCAGTCTCTCGTATCGCTTGCTGCTACACTCTGTCGCTTGAGTCGCGTCGCCGCTGGTGTATCTCTGCTGTTAGTCCAGCTCTGTGCCATTTACCTTATTCTCTAACTCAGTGGCCTGTTTGATTTTTTTAACCAGTTAACATTCACCAGCCGCCGGCAATGAAGCTTTCAATGAGCTTTCTCCACCACCATATCCACACCACCATGACTGCTCGAGAGACACTTGCTATGGGTAATCAGGGCACATTAGACAACCCACTCTGCCAGGCTCTACTACCACTGCACAGGGCTAAGCTGATACCACCCACCCCGCCCAGATACCACATTCCATGGGCACTAAGCATCAGTAGACACCCCCACAGTACCAGGCCCATGCAGCCGGGGTTTGCAGCTGCATGTGTAACACCCAGCTGCCGCTGCCAGCTGACGGCGAGTGATTACACCCGCCCACGGGTTCCAATTAACAATCAATGAACCCCGCGGGCGGGTTCCAATTAACAATCAGACAGCCACGGGCGGGTTGGTGGAACATCCAATCAGCATGCAGTTCTGTACTTCACAGGTGCAGCTTGTTATTGAAGCTGAAGTGTAAAAGTGTACATGCTGCCCAATATTCGCCATATTTTTTGGCGTTTTTCCGCAGAACAAGTCGACTAATTTCTGCATAATGTCACAAAATCCTCGGAAAAGAATATGCAACACGCCTGAGGAGAGCGCTGAACCAACAATACCCACTGACGGGGACGAAACAGACATCGAATGGGAGCCTGACAACAGCGAGGATACAGACACAACCCTTTTGAATTCATCCCTGGACGAAGGCTCTGAGTAAGTACCATGGACAGCGCTTCTGTGTATTACTGAGTGTATTACTGAGTCAGCCAAGGCCAAGAGCTGTTCGGTCGGGGTAACATGTTTTGAAAGTCTCTGTGATTTGTTTTCTATTACAGAGATGAATACATACCCCCAGCGATCTCCACCAATATCCATCTGTCTGACCCTGATGATGACGAGCTCAATGCAGCTCGGAGAGGCACCCCTGAGTTTGACCGCCTTCAGAAGATTAAACCCCTGTACACTGATATCCGGCAAAACTGCATGGCCAACTTCCAGCCAGGCCAGAACATTGCCATTGACGAACGAATGGTCGCCTCCCGTGCCAGGATAGGGATCCGGCAATACTGCAAAGATAAGCCATCGAAATGGGGGTACAAACTGTTTGTGCTAGCAGACTCACAATCTGGGTACACCTGGGACTTCATTGTTTATGAGGGGGAAAACAAAGCAGGATCTGGAAAAGGGTTGAGCTTTGACGTAGTCATGGAATTGGTGTCCTCCCCAGTTTTGGGTACTGGGTACAAGCTCTTTGTGGACAATTTTTATACAAGCCCAATGCTGTTCCAGCAACTGCTGGATGATAACAAGATATGGGCATGCGGTACTATTTGCAAACACAGGATCAGTTTCCCAAAACACAGATCCGGGGCCATTAACAATCGCCACCCAAGGAGTACGATACGTTGGATACGGGAGGGAAGTCTGCTGTTCGTACAATGGAAAGACACTCATCTGGTTCAGATGTGTTCCAGCATTCATCAAGCCCACAGCGAAGGCAGCACGATACAGCGGAGGGTGAAGACAGATGGCATATGGAATGTGGAACAAGTGCCGGTCCCTCCTGCAGTACAAGACTACAATTCTCACATGGGTGGAGTTGATTTGAGTGACTCTCTGATCAGTTACTATTCCATTCTGCACAAGACGAGGAGGTGGTACAGATCTTTCTTATACCACTTTATTGACATTGCCATAGTGAACACGTTCATCCTCCACAAAGACATGATGGAAAACAGGGGGGAAAAGCCCTTGTGTCAGAAGGCCTTCCGTGAGAAGCTGGTTCTGGAGCTCCGGCGTGCTGGACATGGTGAAATTGTCCCCTCTCCTCCACGAGCACCACCACCACCACCACCACCACCACCACCTGATGCCCTGCATATGCCCGCACACTTCGGGGAAGATGTGTGTGAATTGTAAACAGAAGACACCACTTCTATGCACCACATGCGACGTTGCCCTGTGCATGGTACCCACGAGGAACTGCTACAAGTCCTGGCATATAAAAGGCCAGGCAAACGGGGAATAAGGTGAGTACATTGACCTCCATGAGGGGGGCGGGGGGTGTAGTCTCCGGGCTGTAGTCATTTCTGATCGAAAAAAAAAAAAAAAAAGTTGTCCACAGGGTGCCCCAGCGAAAAGCACATTGCCTGGGCTTGACCAGCCACAACACCTCGGTGAAAAGCACAATAGCTCTAGCTCTGATGACCACCAGAGCCAGGACCGGGTGTCCGCGGACCAGCAGCCCGAAAATGTGTGCTATAGAGCGGCCTTGTGATGTGACTAGTCTCGGTAGGATGCAAGGCATCCACATTTTTCCTGTTTTTACATGTTTTCAGTGGATCCTTTGTCCTGGACTTTTAATAAGACTTGAGGCAAGTTTTTTTTCCTCAGTTTCATCGGGAGAACTGCTTTCAGAGTGACATGTATTTGGATTAACATTAATTTTCTCCTTTTTTTCAAGAAATGTTGTGTTTTATTCCAAGTAGATTTGTAACAATACATAAGAGTGCTCTTTTGACGATTTAGTGACAAACTCCAGACTTGTAGCTCTCAAACAAGAGCATGGGTGTTAGTGTAGCACAAACTGGGATATGACTGCAACCCCTGGCGTAAAATAAGCCAAAAACGTATAAAATGTTTGTGGCAGTTAAGTGGTTAAAGCAGTGATTCTTATCCTTTTTTGATCAAACACCTCCCAACGCCCCCCATTGACCTCACTATAAGCCAATGCCCCCTTAGTATTAACAAATAAAATAGACTAATGCACCTCAATTGCAACCAATCTCTGTAACACACCCTAGGGGCCTGTGGTTCCCTCATTGAGAAACACTATTTTAGAAGCTCCAAAATGCACACTCACTCTCTTCGTGCACGGACAAATACATGAGTGAAGTCAGTCCACCTAAATAAATAAAGACTCACCTCTGTAAAGGCAGTTAATTTGCACTTGGACGTATTCCTGTCACACCTTTCAAGCTGACATGTACCCCTAATGACTTTTAAAGCTACAGAATGCTAACACCACATCTAAATTTAGAGGCAAGAGTGTTTTTGGAGAGAGACAGGCTGTGTTTTGACAAGCTTAAAAATAACATTCGATTTAAACCTTTTAGGCCTTTCTCACCAGCAGATGATAACTTCAGAGGTTAGAGTCCTATTACGTCTATTTATTTTCTAATTTGTTTGCATTGTATCACAGAACTACTAACCGAGCCAATTCTGTCTCTGCGCACAATATCAACATCTACAGGCAATGACTGCAAATAGGTTTCTGTGTGGTGGTGGTACTAGCAACCACAATAACAACATCTGAAGAGCGAAAAATTACCTGGGCAACATTTGCTTGGGTTATTAGCTCCACAGGCGTTTGTATTAGCAGATCAATCCTTATTTTTCTCCACTTTAAAACTGATTAGATTGCGGTCTGCTCCAGTCAGGCTTTCCAAAAGTAGGCTCTCCAAATTAGAAAATGAGGGGGTTTTTTTTTCAAAGGCAATCCTTGAAAGTGGCTAATGTTTGCCTGTTTGCAGCACTTGAAAGTGGAGCATGTTTAGCTGTTGTTTGCAGCCCTTGAAGAACATTTGTAGCTGTTGTTGTTGTTGTTGTTGCCCTTGCCGTGCCTCCCTGACCAGCATGTCTGATCAGGAGCCAAAGCTCTCACTCGCCTGTTAGCTGCCCCTGTCAGACACCGCTCCCTTTGTCCTGAGAGAGAGAGAGAGAGAGAGAGAGAGAGAGAGAGAGAGAGAGAGAGAGAGAGAGAGAGAGAGAGAGAGAGAGAGAGAGAGAGGGGATAAGAAAGAGAGAGAAAGAGAAGGAGTGTGAAAAAAGAGATGGGGAGACCGAGAGAAATGGAAAGGAAGAGAGAGATGGAGAGAGAGAGAGAGAGGAGGAAGAGCAGAAAAAGAGTGGAAGAGAGCAAAATAGAGGAATGGATGAGAGAGAGAGAGAGAGAGAGAGAGAGAGAGAGAGAGAGAGAGAGAGAGAGAGAGAGAGAGAGAGAGAGAGAGAGAGAGAGAAAGAGAGCAATATGGATGAATGGAGTCATGGCACTAATGCATGCCTAATGCACTGCTATTGTCGGGGGCTCTCCTGTCTGGGGATGAGGACATTGAGCTCGGGCTAGGGAACAGAGGAAGGTGTGTGTGTGTGTGTGTGTGTGTGTGTGTGTGTGTGTGTGTGTGTGTGTGTGTGTGTGTGTGTGCGTGCGTGCGTGCGTGCGTGCGTGCGTCCGTGCGTGCGTGCGTGCGTGCGTGCGTGCGTGCGTGCGTGCGTGCGTGCGTCCGTGCGTGCGCGTGCTTGTGAGCATGTGTGTGTGCACGTTTGTGTGCGTGTGTGTATTTGTGTGAATGCAGGGATTTATTATTTGTGCGCTGGTGAGGTGTATTTCTGTTTGTGTGTGTGTGATTGCAAATATTTATTATATGTAGGTAAGTGGTTTTGTGTTTGTGTGTGTGTGTGTGTGTGTGTGTGTGTGTGTGTGTGTGTGTGTGTGTGTGTGTGTGTGTGTGTGTGTGTGTGTGTGTGTGTGTGTGTGTGTGTGTGTGTGTGTGTGTGTGTGTGCGAGAGAGAGAGAGCGAGAGAGAGAGAGAGAGCGAGAGAGCGAGAGAGCGAGAGAAAGAAAGAGTTTAGATTTTATGGTGCAATGAGGATGTGGAGTCTCTGCAAGGTCAGATCTGGAGTTGGAATTTGCTGGTGCTAAAGCTGAGGCCGTGCTGCAGTAGCTGGCCCCTAGGCCAAGGCCTGGGATAACACTATGCTAGCCTGCAGAACAGCAGCAGCAGTGCAGTGGGATGGAGGGAGGACACGATACAGAGGAGGAGGTGAAAATCAGAGGGGAATTAAAAGGGAGATTGCACGCAGAGAAGCGTAGGTGGTGGTGGGGGGTCGGGAGGCTTGATGATTATAAAACAAAAAAATAGTTGATTGTTGAAAGTTAGTACTCGTACTGGTATTAAGGCTCGACCTGTTATCTCCCTATTTTTGCATAATCCGGGCTTAGACTACATGTAGTGCAATAACTTGGAAAAGGATATGTGCACTAGTGTCTGGTTGCATGTTAGCTGGACCCAAGGAAGGAACGTTAGCATTAGCTTACCGATGAGGGGCGAATCTTGTAGATGTGACTAACCCAGTCCTCGGCTCACGTAGACTGCCACCACCTGTTCGTTTCGTTAGTCCATTCAAATTACGGAGTAGGTCCACTACATTTCCGCTCGATTCACATTTTCTTCCATATTACATCTGGCATCTGGGTCGGCTCTTTAGGCAGAAGATTGCTTGTGTTACACAACTGTGTAGGATAAGATCACGCTACAGCACTGGGTCATGGCAAACCATTTTTATGGGACACACTGTGGCCACACGTTATAATGCTCATTAGGCTACTGTAATTCAGAGCTGGACTGGGACTGAAAAACATCCTGGGCATTTCGTTCATCATAGACCAGCCTCTCACACAGCCACCTGTTTTTCTACAATACAGTATTAGCAGCTCAGTCCACTGGGCGGGCCCATATAAATTGAGGGCCAGTCTGTAAGGCAAAAAGTAAATGAAGAGTTCAGATGCAAAACCCCCTAACTCCATTTCTGAACACCTGCACTTCTATATTTTTAGAGAACCCCGTTGTTGGTTTGGTTTACATTCATGTACTTGATAATACATATAAATAGTTATATTACATAAATAAAATTTAAAAATTGCAATTTTGATAGCTTTGTATTAAATAAAAATGAATTAAGATTATTTTCTGAAAAGGCACTTAGGGGGTTTTGCATCTGAACTCTTCAAATATAGGCCTACAAACAAAAAACAACAGCACCGCTCAACACCCCCCCCCCCCCCCCCCCCCCCCCCCCCCCCCCCCCCCCCCCCCCCCCCCCCCCCCCCCCCCCCCCCCCCCCCCCCCAAGAACAGCTGGCCCACCGGGAAAATGCCCTGTATGCCTGCTGACCAGTCCAGCCCTGCAGTAATTGCTTCGTATGGCAACAATAACCTTGACTTTCTGACTTTCTTGACGTTTTTTCTCTCCTTCCCGCTCCTCATTCTTCTCATCCCTGCTGTGTCATCCTCTCACTGCCTTTCCATTCCTCTCTCACTCTCTTTTTCTCACTGTCATCATGCACTTGGTGGGAAGACGCAACACATGCTCTTTTATCTTTTGCCAGGGAAATCCTCCCTGTGTGTGTGTGTGTGTGTGTGTGTGTGTGTGTGTGTGTGTGTGTGTGTGTGTGTGTGTGTGTGTGTGTGTGTGTGTGTGTGTGTGTGTGTGTGTGTGTGTGTGTGTGTGTGTGTGTGTGTGTGTGTGTGTGTGTGTGTTCAGGCACCCTAATGGATTACCCTGTATCCACATTTCATAGCCATTGCTGTAAGATTAACTCCTCCCTCATGCATATGTTTAACATGATGCCTTTTGACAAACGATGATGGGCACCTCATAAGTCACCCCTTTGCTGTTCTGTCTATCCTTGTGGGGACCTTTGTGCTCAATATATGTACCCATATTGCAGATGCATCCACACACGCTCTCTCTCTCTCTCTCTCTCTCTCTCTCTCTCTCTCTCTCTCTCTCTCTCTCTCTCTCTCTCTCTCTCTCTCTCTCTCTCTCTCTCTCTCTCTCTCCCTCCCTCCCTCTCTCAATCCACCTCTACCTTCCTTTAGTTACTGCATAGGGAGCATCATGTGTGGCTAACCCTTCCAGCTCCCTCCTCCTCTGGCTGACCTAGCAGCTAATGCTGAAGATCTCTTTGGTCCCTGGAGAACTCAGCCACACCACTGGACCTACACTTCCATCCTAATTATCGTCACTGCACCAAATACTGCATCCCAACACAGGTGCCACAGGTGCCATTGCGTTGCCTAAGCTTACTCCGTGTGTTCACTGAAAGTGGCCAAAGGTAGTATATTGTGTACACAGACGTACTAGTAAAATGCACCAGTATCCTGGAAATGATTCAGGGTATAAAGTAGTCTGGTGTTCTGTTGAAATGGACTGCCAGTAGGCTGTTAAGTGTAACCCAAGCCCTAACACTGACCCTAACTCCTGATCCAGGAACAATTTGAAGCTCAGCTCAAAAGGTAGGCCATCAGCTGGACAGCGACTCAGCATTTGTGCATGTAATCAGTTTTTTTTAACGTTACTGGAGAAATTGAGATGTAACAGCCTGGGTATGCCGAAGGAAATCAGGATAATGTGGCATGCAGCTAGCCTGATTATCATCGACTTTCAAATCTCTTCGAGACTTGGTCTGACCAAGAGCAGAACACTTAATGTTTCCCAAACGGCATGGTTGACCCACCACCCTTGGTTTGCTAATGGTTGTTTGCTTCCTGACAAAGTGGGAGATGTTCCCGATTTTTTGGGAGCCCAGAAAGTACTGCATTGCTCTTGACCTGACTAGTAGCAATGCTGAAAGTGTTGCATCACTAGGAGGGCACGGCATGGCTAGCATGCAGCTACATGCAGGACTGTAGTACTCAAGACCAGAGTCAGACTCAGACTCAGACCGATATGTGACTCGGACTTGACATGGACTCTAAGCTTTTTGGACTTGATCTTGTCTCGGACCGAAACCTTTTTGGACTTGGACTTAACTACTCCTGGTCTTAGACTTGTCTTGGAGTCTACAAAGGTGGACTTAACTAGCAGCCCTGGTTATACGTTGGAAATTTCTGGTAATCTAGAGGCCAAAATGGACAGGTGGCATGTGGTGAGTACCAGCTAAATAACTGGTGACATGTGCTGCATGTACACTACAGGAAAATCTGAAAAATCAAACAAGAAATAAGAATACTAGCATTTTTATGTTAGACTTTGCGTTCATATAAACACCTTTATCCCCAATTTGAGCAAAACACGGTATAAGCCTTACACTTAATATTGAGCAGCATGTTAACATGTGCAATGACTCTATCACGTGCCCAAAAGTTTTTTTCGGGCCCTTGTTCCCCGAACCTGTGCTGTGCCAAATCTTGCTGTGCTCTCGCTGTCCGAATGCCTTCTGCTGTAGGGGAAATTGATCCTGCCGAGGCCACAATAGAGGCATCAAGCGGTAGAGAAGTAAAAGATGACGGCCCAGCAGCGCGGGCTGGACTCCAAAGCTCTGCAGCTTACATCTGTGTCTGTAGCGGGCCCCCGTGACGGCAGGCAGACAGAAATGGACCAGGGGGAGGTGAGTGGGCAGTGGTGTCGAGTTGTTCCCCTTTTTGTTGTGGGTGGGCTCAGAATTGGTTCTCCATTACATTATATGTATGGGGGGGGGGTTACGAGAGGCGGGTTGGGTGATGATGTTTGCCCGGCCAAGGCTGTCAGTGGCCCTGTGTGCCAGTTGTGGATTTAATGTCCCATTAAATGACAGCAAGTTGGCTGGTCTTGTAGATATGAGGATGCCTGGAAATATGAAAAGAGGCCCATCCATATTTAATGGCATATGATGGTAGTGTTATCCAACACCTGCTAGGATGATGGTCTGTTTTGTTGTTTTGTTGTTGTATTGTGTGTGTGTGTGTGTGTGTGTGTGTGTGTGTGTGTGTGTGTGTGTGTGTGTGTGTGTGTGTGTGTGTGTGTGTGTGTGTGTGTGTGAGTGTGTGAGAGAGAGCAGAGAGTGAGAGAGCAGAGAGAGAGAGCAGAGAGGGAGAGAGAGAGAGAAGAGAAAGAGAGAGAGAGAGAGGAGAGAGAGAGAGAGAGAGAGAGAGAGAGAGAGAGAGAGAGAGAGGGTGCGCATGTTTGGACAAACAAATGTTCATGTACCTGTATGTGGGAGGTTTGTTTGTGTTTTTGTGCTAGTTAATAAATGTCGTCAAGTGCATGTGCAGTGATAAAGTTAATTTGTGTGTGTCTGGTATGAGTGGGAGGTGTTCGTGTGTGAGAGAGAGAGAAGGGAAGAGTAGCCTTTGAACAGTTGTGTGTGCGTCTGTGTGTGTGTATGCGCGTGTCTGCATATTGCACGATTGTTCTGCTGTAGTTTTGTTTAGTTAGCACCAGTGCACTAATGGGTCTGCCGGTGTTTGTGTTGTGTGGGAGGGCGTTTTAGGAATCACACCGGTAGCGGTCGTGCTCATACCTACGAAAACAAGCGAGAGCAAGTGGGTGGGTTGGGTATGGAGGGAGAGAGAGAACGCGCGAGAGAGAGAGAGAGAGAGAGAGAGAGAGAGAGAGAGAGAGAGAGAGAGACGGGTGGAGGTGGCAAGAGAGAGAGAAAGAGAGAGTGAGAGAAAGCCATTGTACCTGCTTCTTGTTACTGTCAGAGGCAGCTGGCCCTGGCTTTAAGCATAAAGTTAAGTTCACCATGTCAGAAGCACCTGGATGCTCAAGCAGTTAGGCCTACATAGCCAAGTTGGATAGTGTTACACGAGCCGCCATGTAAACAATATGGCTCCCATCATTTCTCTCTTGGCAATCTTATGTGGATCAAACATCAATAATGCATGTCAGGAAGGCAGAAAGAAAGAAAGAAAGAAAGAAAGAAAGAAAGAAAGAAAGAAAGAAAGAAAGAAAGAAAGAAAGAAAGAAAGAAAGAAAGAAAGAAAGAAAGAAAGAAAGATGAAGTGAGGAAGAGAAGAGAATCGAATGAGAGAGACCAAAATTCAAAGACATGAAGGGGAGCACAGAAAGATGTGAGGGAGGAGAGGAAGGAAGAGAAAGGAAGAAAGAGACAGAGCAGACAGACCAAGAAGTTACCTTTTCATTCATTCCATTCCAGTTGCTGTTTACTTATAAATAATTCATTTCAGAAGATGTAGCCAAGCCCACGTCCACCACAACTGTTCTGGCTCATTCTTAGACTCTAAGACTTACACAAAAATCTTTTTTCAATGTTGACTGGGGGAAAAAATGTGGCCATTGTGAAAAGGGAACGATTGAACCGCCAGTATCAGACAAAATGCTATCCTGACAATAGTTTTCTCCCGAGGTTTCTGTTTGGGTTCATTTGTAACCCCTGCGCTATGAAGGAGGACCAATTCAGCTTAGCTTCTTTTTTGTAGAGCAGGACTCAAGTGAACCAATTAACTACTTTATCGATGTGGTGTCGGGCCAAAGCCTGCGAAAGGCAGATTAGGCATTTCCATCCCCTGGGCAGCAGGCGTTCCAATGTAGCCTACTGAATGAAAGCCTGGTGCCTTGAGCAAACAACACTCGCGCTGTGTAAGCCTCTTGGTGTCCCCTGCCTGCCCAGTAGCATCTTTATTTCAAAGGCTATGGTTTGCTCTCTGTGAGTGTGTGTGCATGCATGCGTGCGTGTGTGTTTTATTTACGTTGCCTGCAACCCTGTGCATGCGTGTGTGCGTGCGTGTGTGTGTAGGTGGGTGAGTGTGTTTTGTGCGCGTGCGCATCAATCTTTTGTCACTTCAATGACGACATTAATCCCTTTGTGCAGAGCCTCTGTTGTAACCTAATTATCACCAAAATTGTACTAACCAAGTCTTA